>NC_071591.1:310000-582500 GCF_024509145.1 Vidua macroura | reverse complement strand
GCTAAGCAGCGCGGGCCGCGGCGCCGCAGGGTTTGTTGGCTCATTGAGCCCACACGGCTCTGAAGCAACAGAAAAACAGTTTTTGATCTCTTGCTGCTGGCCTCTGCCTGAAAAGCATAAAGCAGGAGGCAAACCCACGGCAGCTTCTCTGCCAGTGCCACTGTAATATGGATGGTGTTCACTGTCACTTAGGAGATGAAGAGAGCACTACGTGGGGCTGGATGGGACAAGGCGTTTCTCCTTCAGTGAACTGTCACAGCAGTGGCCTCTGTCCTGCTGAGAACAGGCACAGGTCATCACACCTGTGGGATATGCAGAGTTTCTGGAAAGCCCCAGCCAGAACCAAAGGCAATAACTGTTCTAATGGCAATGCCAACCTCACACTCAGAGCTGCTCAGCAGCTGGGGCTTCTGCATGAACAGCTGGCCATGGTGGGTTTAGGTTATCCCATGAAGACCCCATTTCTGAGCTTGTACCCCCATCTCTGGCCATAAGAAATTGAAATTTCTCAGCTGTAGGATTGATCAGACTGGTTTCTGCCCTTGCCCAAGGTGTTGTGATGCCCTTGGGTGAGTGACCTTCTGTCTGGGGACAGCCAGGTGAGAATGGGGAACATCTTGCTGTTCCCAATGACCCTTCATTAAGGATGTTGGGATTGCAGTTTTTCTGGTCTCCCAGTGATACAGTAATTGTACAGTTACAACTGACTTTGGCATCGTTATCCACACCGGATCTTGTCGGATGGATGGGAAGCTTGCTGGGGTGCTAATATACACAAGCTGCAGTAGCCAAGGAGCCAAACAGCAGTGTCTAAAGATGCTAGCTGGCCTGGGAATTGCCATGGAGGGAGTCAATGTGCTCCTGGAGGAGGGGATGGGGCCCCTGGCATTCCCTGGTGCTACTGCGCAGGGGGACAGCTTGGGGCTAGATAGGGGTGCAAAATCCCTGGCTGCTGCAGTTCAACCAGTGTGTGAACAAGGGGTGCTGCCTGTGGCCCTGCTTTCAGGAGCTGGAAGACCAGAGCTGAGGTCCTGCATAGCTAAATGGAGAAGGGGCTGCACCTAAACAAAGTCTTACAGAGGCAGCTGAACTGTGACAAACTTCCCAGTACCACTGCCAAATGGTCACCTATTAACTGACTCCCTGGAATTCCTTTGTGCAAACACCCAGCACTGGAATGCTGTCTGCTGCCAGCGTGTTCCTGGAACAGCAGCTTTGCAGCCCTGGCAGCCACGTCCATGGGTTTCCCCTGCACATATCCACAGGGAAGGCCATGGACAGGCAGCAAGCAGCAGGTGGCTGGGCACTGTGGGGACAGCACCCACCCTGAGTGTGAGAAAGCAAAGCAAACAGTAGCATTTCATCAGAGGACGCCTGCAAAGAAAACATTATTTCCTCAAATGCGTTCATCATTCAAAATTGTTCAAGCAAAGGTTTCCATCGTGCTGTGGCCATTACTCATAATCTGAGGATCTGGATGCGTGGCTCTCCTTGGTAATTAGCCGCACGGCGTTCTCTCTGCCCTCCATTTGGTGGAACAGCAGCTGTGCTTTAGTCCCAGGGTGTCTCCACAGAACAAACAGGGCTGGTCCTGGCTGCGGGGCCTTGAAACAGGACTCACGAGGCCAGATTTCATCCCTGTACCACTAAACAGTGCCAGCACCTGTGCACCCTGGGCCAGGTCACGGGATGCTTTGGGCCCTGCTTCCCTTGTTGTGGAGGCAGCTGGTGACAGTCTCTCCTCCTGGACCATCCCTGCAGGTGAGGGATGTCCTGAACCTCTTTAGGGGCTGAACCCCTGTCCTGGCCAAAGCCACCACTGGGTGCTACACAAATACCAGTTATCTCTGCTAGGATTGCTGTACGTTGGTGTCCCGTACATCATAACTGAAATACACTTGTGGCAACTTATCTAGTGCTTAGTAACAATTATGGGATAGGAAAGTTAATGGGAAATAGATCAAGAAACTGCTTTTTGAAAATTGCTTCATCTGTTTCAGAGTGGGTGTCTGAGTTAAAGGAGATTAGGACCTTCTCACTTTTTTTAGAATAATCAAGGTGTAAACTAGAAATATAGAAGGGAAGTTCTGACTGCAAAGAGATATTTTGGTGCACCAAATTAGAGGCAGCAGGTTAAGCCTGCCTTCAAGAAACCTTAAAACCAGGCAGCAGCTGAGCTGTGACCTGCAGCAACTCCAGCATGAAATGAAACTCTGGCTGATTTTCCTCCAAAGACAAGCATGGAAAACATGGAATGTGCAGCACTATTGCACTACTGGCAGCCATCCACCCAGGGATAAGCAAGCCCTGTTTGTTCAGCCACAGCATCAGTATCAGAGCCAAGACTGACCAAAATTCTATCCTATTAGGTGTCCTGAAAAGACGACACTGGTATGAACTGGACAGCATGTACAGGACTGCAGAACCTGTGAGAAAAGACGTGTTCTGAAATAAAGAAGAGTAAATAAATGGATCTTGAAAAAGATGGATGTAAAATATTCATAGGAAAGCATTATACTTGCAAATATTTATGCTTTTGAGTAACTTTACACAGATAGATTAACCAACTCCAGTGTAGCTATGATTCATGTACCCAACACCCAGCATTTGCTGATTCAGAGCCCGTGCAGTGCCCGTGGAAGAGAACAATAGGGCTTTTCCCAGCCACCAAACCTGCCGAGGTTTAAAGGTGCCTGCGGGCAGAGGTGCCAGCATTGCCCTGGGCTGGCTCCAGTCACTCCAGGGCAGCAGCTAAACCGTGCTGGGAAGTGACTCTCTCTGGAAAACATGTTATTGCAGATCATGCCACAGACACATTGGGATATATGCTTGCAGTGAATCTTTGAATATTTTGTGGATACTAAGCAGCAATTAGAGTCTTCCTTTGGAATCAATTCATTCCCTACCACCATAGTAGCAGGGAGGATCTTATTGAAACTCTCGGATTTTTAATATTATTACACTAAAGACTCTCTCAGTATCAGCATCTCCATGGGGGAGCATTAGCACACTGTAATGTGTAACAACTTCTCCAGTTCAGGAAATCTTCTTGTATTTGTAATAGGACATTTGGGGCATATATTATGTATGGGACATATATTTCTCATTTCCACCAGGCATCATCTTTTCTTCTCTCTAAATTACTCTCCAAATAAAAAAAAAATGCATTGTATTCCTTATTGCTCTAAATATATATATATATATATATATATATATATATATATATATATATATATATAAAATATATTTTTTTTCAATCTTTGGATGCAGAAGCCACTAACAGCCATCAGGGCTGTACTCAGTACGAGCCAGAGAGCCTTGGTCAAACAGAAAGGGAACGGAGTTGCTGTTCAAAAGACTTATTACCAGTCTAAAGTGATTTACTGGAGAGAAGCACCAGTCAGGACAGGAGGAAGGCTTGGTCCCCGCCCAGGATTGTGTCCAGGATGAAGCAGGACTCCAGTTTCTGTTGTTTGCTTTATGGACAGGAACACAAAACCACTAATGCGTACCTTGCCTTCCAGACAAACCTCTCAAACACTGACTAATCACAGCTCATAGTGTTTTCCTTGGTAGTAAGTCTGACCACACCAGGATGAAGAGCAAGGAGCTGAAACAGCCCTGAGGATCAAACCCAAGAGCTCCCCTGGTCCTCAGCCCTGCAGGCACATCAGCACCGAGAGCCCAGTCACGGCTGGGCCAGTGGGAAACGTCTGGTCAGCCGAGCTCCTGTCCACCTCAAAGAGAGCCAGAGGTGCAAAACCAGCCTGGAGACACCCACGAAAGGAAAGAGAAGGGCTCTTGGCTCAGCCACTCCTGCCCGGCTCAGACTGGCCAAAGAAATGTAGAGACAGTCCAAATAGGATGGAAAACACGAACCATTATCTAGGTGAGAAAAGAACAGGCTGAACAGAACTCCTCAAAAGATGGCCAAATCAAGCAAAAAGACAATGGGGGAGGGAAAAAAAAAAGGGAATTAGTATTTTAGTTAAAGGCAGAATGTCAGACAAGGAAACACCCTGTGACCATGGAGATGGACCCTCTGGTAAATGCACCACGCTGCCACGTGGTACCCGATTTAGTCAATGGGAGGAAATTTGGGTGTCTGAGTGAGATCCTTCTCCTCTTCTAAGTCACAAAGGCCAGGTTCCCCACACAAAGAAAACTCTGGTGTCATGGAAAATAGAATAAACCAGATCTATAAAGAATAGGGGAGACCATCTGCTCCGAGGGAATGACTGAATAATATCTGATAAGAGTTTTCAGGATGGCTTGCGACTTGACCATTAAGAAAAATTCTCCAAGCTATTCTTAACTCTTTGGTATTGTAGTTTTCACCGTTATCTTCACAGAATCTCTTGCTGCAGTTCACATACATCATTTCTCAGCCTCTCATAAAGGGGAACAGGTTTCTGCCCTTCTCTTTAATTCACAAACACATTAAAGAGTTTCCTTCCCTCCCTTATTTCATTCTTCACCCCAGGATTTTTTTCTTTTGCTTTAGATTAGCAGCTCCAACTGTGTGTCTTGCACTGAAGGCTGCTGATGTCAGCCCCTACACCCATCTTGCTGCCCTCCAGACGATTGTTGTTGACTTTGCCTCAGGTAAGGTGCTCAAAAGCCAGCGCGGGACAGCTGCAGGATTGGTTCATGTGATGATGGCTATGGACCATGCTGTTGTCCCACGATATGCTGCGATTCACATCATCTGCTAATTCAATGAGCGTGTTGTCAGTTTCAACACTGGCACGTGTTAAGGTTGAGCAGAACCAGACCTTTGCAGACCCTTTATTCAGGATGTTTTCTGTGCTGTGAGTGGACCCGAAGGCTGCTGGTCACCCAGCCAGCTGGGCAAACCCTGACTACCTTGGACCATATCTTTGTTTTCCAGGCCATGGTGAGACAGAGCATCAAATATCTTAATGAATTGAAGGTAGGTCCTGAAACCGCTCATCCCTCCCAACCTCAGGGACTTCTCGAGAAGATAACCAGCTTGTTTGACAGCATTTGCCCTTCCTCAGCCCACAGTAGCTGCTGCCTATCTTCTGGATGCAGCCCGTTTCAGAAGGAGGAAGGAGGTTTCGTTGTCCAAATCACGATATTCAGCCATTTCCACCTGGCACCTCCCGTCTGCTCCGGGTCGGGAGGCTGGTCGGAGCACGCTGGGGAGCTCGGCCGGGCACTGCCCCGTTCCGAGGAAGCGGGGTTTTGGCGAGGTGTGGCCCCGGGCCCCGCGGGGCCGAGCCCGGTGCCCGGGGGCGCGGGCGGGGCCGGGCCGGGCCGGGCGGAGCGGCAGGCGGCAGCGCCGCGCGGCAGCCGCGGTGAGTGTCCCGTGGGACGGGCCGGGCCGCGGGGCTCGGGGCGGGGGTCGCGGGGCGGCGCGGGGGCCGGGCCGGGCGGGGCGGGATCTGGGCCCTGCGCGCCGCGGTCCGGCTGCGGTGGGCGCGGAGCGGCGGCGGGAGCCCGAGCCCCGGGCCTGGGCCTGCCCGGAGTCCGCTCCGCTCCCCGCCCCGCGCCGCTCCGCCCGGGCCCGCAGGCCGCTCCCCCGCCGCCGCTCCTCCCGCCGGGCCGCGCCGCGCCGGCTCCGCCGGGCGATGAGGAGCTGCTTCTGCCTGCGCCGGGGGAGCCGCGACCCGCCGCCCGCCGCACGGGCAACAGTTAAGTGTCCCTGCAGCCGCCGCGGCCCCGCGGCCGGGCCGGGCCGGGCCCGCGGCCCCGGCGAGGCGGCGCGGCGGGGGCGGGCGGGGGCGCTCACGCGGCCGCGGCGCCGGGCGGGGCGGGCGGGCCGAGCCCCCCGGGCCGGGGCTGGCCGGGGCTGGCCGGGGGCTGTCGGGGCCGGGCTCGTGGGGACCTCGCGCCCGGGCCGGGGCCGGAGCGCCCCGCTGGCCTTCGTGAGAGCCGGCAGCTCCGCCGAGGCTGGGCTGGCTGCAGGAGCGGCCTCGGGTACCAGCCTTGGGGTACAGCCCCGGTGACCTTGACCTGCTCCGGAATTTACTGTAAATTCTGCTTGGTGACGGTTAGAGGAAATAACAAAGCCCCCCTCTGTTTCATGTGGTCTTTTGCTGCGTTTGTATCATGGGCCTACCTGACTGCCCGTTTCTTACCTGTGCTCGGTGCACGGCTGGAGGTGTGGCACTGGCTGACTTCTTAGACGCAGAGTTGCCTGTGTCTTAAGTACTCGTGCCTTGCATCACGGAGGCTTGCAAGCTTTCTCTGAGGTTTCTAGAGCGATTTTCAAAGGTCCACCGATCTTCAGTGTTGTCTGCAGGTTCCCAGAGCTGGGGCATTCTCAGCTTGGTCACACTAACATTGAAACCAGACAGGCTGGGTATCAGCAGGTGTGTAGCTGCTCGGGCTAAAGCTTGGGTTTCTCCATTTTGTATTTTATTTTAACTGAGTGAGAACACGCTCATCTATTCTTTAAGGGAGCCTGTGTGTTGTGCAGCATGTTGACAGCGTCATCCCTATAATTTGTAGCTGAGATGGCCTTCCCTTCTAGACAAAGGCATAACTTGACTTCTGGAGGTGTGAGATAAAACAGACAACATCTCACTCTTGTACCACGTGCATCTCTGACAAAGCGAATCCCAGGCTTAGGGGTGCCAGTAGCCCTCAAGGACCTGTTCATACCTCTGCCAAGAGAGAAATAACTGAACTCAATGTTATTTCAGTTTTGCTGCCCTGGTGCAAGGTCATCTGTGTATGGAAACTTATTTTGGTTCAAAACAGGACACTTAGAAATATGTGTCCATAGTTAGAAGTGCTGTGAAGCAATACATGATCTCGATTTTGCTCATTCTGTCACTTAAGTTCCTGTTTCCATCCCATTCAGTCACCAAGTGTAGGTTCTGCAGCTGGTGCAGGGCAACTGTCTTGTAAGGGAGCCTGTGTGCAGGGGTGATTCCAGGCATGCCTTCGATGGTGGTGAAATGTGAAACTGAAATTCTTCCTGTTTGTGATGGTGGCCTCCCAGGCCCCGATGCTGACTGCCGCTGCGGGTTCCTGTTTTTCTGATAGAGATGATGTCGTGTTCCCTGAACAGAAATAGAAGGCTGGCTGGGGCTGTGTCCGGTGTGCGGGCGTGCGGGAGAGCTGCAGCTGCGGGGCTGTGGTGCTGCGGGGCAGCGTGGCCACGGGGCAGTGTGGTACCGTGGCTGCGGGGCTGCAGGGCAGCGGGGCAGTGTGGCACAGTGGCTGTGGGGCTGCAGGGCAGTGTGGCACTGTGGCACCGTGGCTGTGGTACTGCGGGGCAGCGTGGCACCGTGGCTGCGGGGCTGCAGGGCAGCGGGGCAGTGTGGCACCGGGGCTGCGGGGCTGTAGGGCAGTGTGGTACCGTGGCTGCGGGGCTGCAGGGCAGCGGGGCAGTGTGGCACAGTGGCTGTGGGGCTGCAGGGCAGTGTGGCACTGTGGCACCGTGGCTGTGGTACTGCGGGGCAGCGTGGCACCGTGGCTGCGGGGCTGCAGGGCAGCGGGGCAGTGTGGCACAGTGGCTGTGGGGCTGCAGGGCAGTGTGGCACCGTGGCTGCGGGGCTGCAGGGCAGCGGGGCAGTGTGGCACAGTGGCTGTGGGGCTGCAGGGCAGTGTGGCACCGTGGCTGCGGGGCTGCAGGGCAGCGGGGCAGTGTGGCACCGTGGCACCATGGCACTGTGGCTGCGGGGCAGCGCGCTGTGCCAGCAGTGCCTTCGTGCAGGGATGGAGGACAGGCCGAGTGGGCGGACCAGGCTTTGAGCAGCGCGTCTGCTTGGTTTAGGGGACCATTTCCCACAGACTGCAGGGACGCCGTGAGGTAGTTGGTTTTTTTCCCAGTTTTGCCTTAGCTCGTACCTTTCTGCCTGTGGGAAGAGCAAGCCAGTGTCAAAGTGCAGGGCTTGTAGTTGGAGGAAGAAACAATAACACCATTCTCTGTCTAAGTCCCTGGCTATTTAACTTCAGAGCTTGACCCGCTTTGCTGGCAGCATGATGTTTCTGTAGCAAACACATTGAAAGGCCTGATCTGGTCATGTACCCACCAGCTCTTGAACTTGCTGAACTTGTTGAAAAGGAACAGTGAGAGCAGAAAATGGTTTAGAAACTCACAATAATGCATTCATTTCTGAAAGCGGGTTCTTCTGCTGTATATGTGTCCCAGCCAGAGCCCAGCAGTGTGTGTGGTCAGTCACCTCAGTGGAGCCAGCAGGAAAGTATGCCTAGGATAAACTAATAAAGGCGGATGAGCTAACAAGGAAATGGGAGAGAACAAGCAAAAAGGCTATAAACAGACAAACTTGGCAGTGCTGGCAGACAGGGAGGTGTGTGTGACTGTGGGCATGGGTTGTGGGAAGAAGGCTGTGCCAGAAATCAGTGGAGTCCCAGAAGGGCTCTGTTACAGCTGGGCATCAAGATCCCTGGTACACTACGCCTCCTGCCTTGAGGCGTGTCTGGTTCAAGGGTTGGGAAGCATTCAGGACAGAGCCAGCAGCATGGTGGCTGCTTGTCCAAGAGTGCATCCTGTCCATCTGGCCTGCAACCATCCCACCCTGCTCTGCTGCGTGCTGCTTGGGGTTGGTGCTGCCAGGATGCACAGGGACTTTCTTGTTAGAGACCCATTCTTTCCCCACTGGCTTTGTCTGGGCAGCCCCACAGTGTTCTGAAGCTTCTTCCTGCCCCAGAGCTCACATCCGGCTTCCTTTGGCTGCTGGGGTGTGCTGGGGACTGGATGCGGCCCCACAGCTGAGAACAGCTTCCAGGGAGCATGCTCCCAGCTAAAGGGAAAAATGTTCTTATTGTTTCGGCCTGTTCCCGGAACAGCCCTGCAGTGAGGTAGGCACAGGCAGCTTGCTGCAGGATGCTGATGGGCCATATCCTGGGCTGAGTGCTGGCCACTGTGATGGGAGGTGGCATGCAGGTCAAACTCACGTTGCTAAAGAGAATTAAAACAACAAACTGCCTAATAGAAGTATTTATAGAATCTTGCTCCTTAATTTAATCTCCTCTTTGACTGTTTATTTTTTCATTTTTAAGTTAAAAGGCGCAATAGAAGAGAAACCAAACTTTGTTGACATTCTTGCAGAGAAGTGCAGTGTAACTAATCGTCTGTGTGATTGCCCAGCCAGAGTCTTCCCTCTGACCTGTGCAGAGTTCACAAAAACATTTATCCCAGTGTGCAACTGATTTCTGCTGCTCCACATCTGTTCCAGATGCATCCTCGGTGCCACGTGCACAGCAGGCAGCTGCCCAGAGTGACTGCCTGGTGTGGCAGAGCCTGGCCGTGCTGCAGTGGCCACAGCAGGTTTGCTTGCTGGGCAGGTGCTGTGCCTGCCATCCCTGTCGGCTGCAGGCACGGGGCAGAGGAAGCTGCTGGGCTCGCTGGGCAGGGGCAGCTTGGTGGCCCTTGCTGCGGCAGGTGCTGCTCGGGGCCCTACGCTGGTGCTGTGCCACGTTACCCCATGGCGTCCCCCACGGCCAGGTGCACAGCCCCATGGCCAGGTGCACAGCCCCACGGCCAGGCCAGGTGCACAGCCCCACGGCCAGGTGCACAGCCCCACGGCCAGGTGCACAGCCCCATGACCAGGTGCACAGCCCCATGACCAGGCGCACAGCCCCATGGCCAGGCCAGGCGCACAGCCCCACAGCCAGGTGCACAGCCCCACGGCCAGGCGCACAGCCCCACGGCCAGGTGCACAGCCCCACGGCCAGGCGCACAGCCCCACGGCCAGGTGGACAGCCCCACGGCCAGGTGCACAGCCCCACGGCCAGGTGCACAGCCCCATGGCCAGGCCAGGTGGACAGCCCCACGGCCAGGCGCACAGCCCCACGGCCAGGTGCACAGCCCCATGGCCAGGCCAGGTGGACAGCCCCACGGCCAGGCGCACAGCCCCACGGCCAGGTGCACAGCCCCACGGCCAGGTGCACAGCCCCACGGCCAGGTGGACAGCCCCACGGCCAGGAGGACAGCCCCATGGTCAGGAGGACAGCCCCACGGCCAGGCGCACAGCCCCATGGCCAGGCCAGGCGCACAGCCCCACGGCCAGCGCTGCCACCACAGAGGGGCTTTGTGTGAGCAGCACAAAGTGAGGATTGATGCCGTTTCTCCTCCCTCTGCCGTGCGAGCAGGGCTGCAAATGGCTCCCACAAAGGTGCCCTTCTTCCTCCGCTGAGGACAGGGTGCCCGCAGGCTGAGGGGGAGGCAGCACACTGCGGGTTGGGGCACCCACCCACCCCTCTTTCTGCGCTGGTGCCCCGGACCCCCTCGTCCTCAGCCTTGCCCAGGCTGAGCTGGCAGCTGCTCAGGTTCCTGCTGGGCAGCTGGGCCTCCCTGCAGCAGGCCCCAGCATGGTGAGACGGGGCCTGGGCAGTGCTCAGCAGCAGGCGCTTCATCAGGGTGTGTTTGGTGGAGGCCAGAGGCACCATGTGAGCAGACCTGCTTCCCTGCTGTGTGGGAACCTGCTGTGTGTGTTCTTAACGTGCTGGGGAATATCATCACTTACCTGGATTTCAGTTCAAAATGGCCTAAGAGAAGCTTACATCAGCATTCATTACCTCCCAGCTCCTCCCAATATGTAGTAAGAAGTCACCACACTATTGAGTGACTTGAAGTTTCAGAAAACGTTCATGAAGAATAGATTGTAAGCTCTTTGTTAAATTCACGTTATGTTACTTCTATGATGTATGTTTGAGGTTCTGCATTATTGGCGAGGCTTCTGGATGAGCTGTGGGGTGGCACAAGCATTGGCACAGGGTCTGTCATGGCTGTGCCACTGCCTGCAGCATGCCTGCAGCAGGGTCCTGTGCTCCTCACCCACCCTGAGGACAGGGAGCCTGCTGGGAGAGGAGGGTGAGCCCCTGGGGCTCGGGCTGCACTTACCATCATGCTCGAAGGTTTGAGCTGCTTGGGGAGTGAAGAGGGTTTGCTTTGCTCTGTGTGCTGGATGTGTGTCCAGCACACTGGTGCTAAAGCAGAGCTCCCTCCTGTTTGGTTCATCAGCAATAGTGTTTGCACCATTACTGGTCGCTAGCATCTCTTTTGGACTCCTCAAGTAGTCTGGCTGTTCATGTGACATTATTATTATTTACTTAGGGCCCAGACTTGCTCTTTTTTTATTGCCTGCAGCACGATGTTTGTTCAGACTGGGCATTGTGAAGTGTAAACCCAGGTCCCACTGGCACCAGTACTCACCTCTGCCTTTCTAGAAGCAGTAAGTAACCAGCCATCTAAATGGCCTAGAAATGCTGGGGTTTGATTGCTCTGAGGAGGGAATTGAATTAGGCAGCTCTGGTTCACGGCTTGTCTGGCTCTGCAGCAGTGATGCTTGTTTACACAAAGCACTGCCCTTTGTCTTGGGGTTCCTGGGGGGCGGTTTCCTGGGGCATTCCTGCCTGAAAGCCAGAGAAGACTTGCTTTAACTGGCTGCCTCTGCAGGAGACCACATGCTGAGGGAGTGGCACCTTTCCCCATCCTTCACCTCGGTTGTTTCAGCCTCTTTCTTGTCCTCTCCTCCTGCTTCCTGCAGCAGCATCCCTCCGAAATTAGTTGGTCTTACCTGCTTCTGTCCTTTTTGCATATCTCCCTCCCTTGACGTTCTCGGTGGTGTGTCTCTTCTGGAAGATGCTCGGGCCTCCTCAAGGCCTCTCTGCTTTGTGCCAGCCCACCCTGTGCTTCCTCTGTGTTCCCTGGTGTGGAGGTTCCCTGCAGCCAGTGCGGTTCTGCATCCAGCGCCAGAGACATCTGTGCTGCTCCTTGAAATCAGTCTGGCTGAGGGGGGTGTGATGGGACTGAGGACTCATGGGGGAACCCCCAGCATGTCTTAACACCCATAGTGGATGGGGAACCTCCCCCTAAAGCCATTAGGAGCAGATTTCTTGCTGTTTGAAATGACAGAGCTGCTTCAACCAACCTGACTTGGGGATGAAATTTGTTCTCTTTTTGGAAGAGAAGGAATTGAGCTTTGGTTTTCCTGTCATTGCTAGATGGAGACCAGCCCATGGAAGCCACAAAATGAGTCTCAGAGGTTGCCAGCCCAAATTTCAAACCTATTTGGCATTGCACAAGTATACCCTCTTATCAAAAGCAAATGAAAGTGCAGAAGGTGTGTCTGGCCTAATCCTGTATTTACCCTGGCCGTCTGTGGTGTGTCAGCACAGGCACTGTGGCATGCATGTGTGCTCTTGGTTCTCTGGCTTCTGCTGGGGTGTGGTGCCCAGCAGCCCTTTAATTCTGCTCCTTTCTTCCAGGATCAGTCCATAATGCCTGAGGTGCGAGACCTCACCGATGCCTTGCCCGACCTGCCGATGGACCCCATCACAGGCGTTGGTGTGCTCGCGTCGCGCAGCCGAGCACCCACTGGATATGACGTTGTAAGTAGAGCTGTTTGAGCTGCTGCAGGTAATGCTTTGGTTCTGCACTAACGAGGCTTTACTTGGTTGGGAGCAGCATCTCTTTCAGAGAGAACGTGTCTTTGAGCTGTGCTGTGAGGAGTCATTCGGTAGCCGGCTGCCCACCTTTCAGCCCACAGCACTTGGTGCTTTCCTTCAGCAGAGGGCTGTGGGTGCAAATGTGCCACTTCATCTTTGCCACTCCAGAGGAGCTTAATTTCCTAGAGGAGGGGTTTACTGAAACAGCTGGCCACTATGGCAAGGAAATTTAATAATCCTAGTAACATTCATCCTGAAGGAGTCCTAAGTATTGTACAAATTATATCTCTAAATAAATGGATCCCGCATCAGCTGTTTAATCCCACATATCAGCAATGCACAATGATGATGAGAAGCTCCAGAAAGGGAATCAAAGAGTTTTGCATCCAGCTGAAATTGCAAGGATGATTTTGACAGGCAGAATGCAAACCTCTAAACTAAGGTTTGGCAGGAGACTGGCAGAGGGAAAAGGCAGCTGGGTAAAGCGTAGATGAATGTGTGAACAGATAAAAGGAGGTCGCTGTTCAACAGCTGCTTGTTCCTTGGATTAGTTGCTGTGTGACCAACAGCAGGATGTTTCTACTCATAGATCAGTGTCCCAAACTGTGAAATACAAAATAATGACCTTGCAGAGATCTACAGAGAAAGATCTGGTCTGTAGTTCATCTGCTTGCCTTTCTATGTGTCCTGCTCCAACTCTGCTACATCACACCGTGGGTTTCCAGAGCCACACAGCTTGTGTGGTAGGAGTGGAAGCCAGCTGACTAGAGGCTTTGCTCATGCCTCTTCAGCTCTGGATGATTTCATACCTTGTTCAGTGTGAAGAAAGAAAATGGATCAGGCTGAAGTAAGGACACAAGGGGGGCATTGTGAAAAGGCTCCTTAAAGACCTGGGAGCTTTTTACATTTACTGTGTTTTTCCAAGTGCTCATTACCTGTGTGAGCCAGGCTGTGTAATTAGCTGCTTGCCCTGATAAAGAAGCACGGGACAGTGTGAGACTTCTGATAACAGAATTGCATTTTGCCTAAATGGCTGGGCAGAGAGCACGCTCACCCCAGATAGCCTGCCTGTGGCTTAATGGGGAGTTGCAGCGCTAACGCAGTTTAAACTAAACAAGATAAAAGAGTCTTCCTGTGGCGTAATCCAATTATGGTGGTGGTGTAATGCTGGTGAATGTGGGTCGCTGTCTCCTCAGAGCACAGTGAGGAGCTGCCTTTGCTCCGGCTCTGCTGCCTCACTGTTCACAAGGAGCACTGTCTGCCCTTGGAGTGGGCATGGGGCAGTGCCTGCTGTTCTGCTGTCCTCCCCCAGCACGGCTGCCAGTCAGCTTACCACGTCAGCTTGCCACGTCAGCAGTGTGCCTGGGTGCCACCCTTGGTGTCCTGTCCCCCGTGCAGCACCTGCTGTCAAGGGGCCATGCTGGGTGCCACACTGGTGTGACAGGGGACAGTGGCATGCACGAGCGTGCTGCTCTTGCCTGGGTGTTTCTGAAGGTGGCTGGTCTGTGAGTCAGTGCACTGGAGCATTGTGTGGTATGCCGGGTTGCCACTTCTCCGTGACTTCTGTGGAACCTGGTCTGGCCCCCTGAAAGCGTGAAGCTGAATGTGCATAAGTGCAGTGCCCAGCACAGCACAGAAATCGTGGTCTGAGACATGGGCAATGTGCAGACCTAGGTGGTCCTGGGATCTGTGTTTTTGCAGGTATGCAATTTCCTTAATGAGGCACTGACAGCTGATTGCTGTAAAGCCTTGAGGAAGGCAGCTGTGGCAGCTGCATCCCAGAAGTGTGCTCCCTAGAGCCCTCATAGTAAGAGGTGCACACTGCACCCTGGAAAGGAGAACCACACTCATCTTTTGGGAAGCATTAACAGCAGCATTTCTTGGGATGTTGTAGTTTCCTTAGGGATCCAATGGCTTTGTGTGTCACTAGTGCATCTTGCAGCATTCAGTTCTACAGGTGGATTCAGAGTTGCATGGGAAAGTATTTCCTCATGTAGTTTCTCATGGTTTCAAGTTTCACACTGAAGTAACCAGCTCTTTCTGAGACACCTATGTCATTTATGGGCATTGCCAGTTTCCCTCTCATTTTTATCCTTCAATTAACAACTTAATTTTCCCTTCTGTTCTCTTTTAAAGAAATCCAGGAGCATGGGTGCTTCATCCCAGGTGTAAATTAAATGCCTAGAGATGTCCAGGTCCATTTCACAGGTTCCCGTGGAGCCTCAGGGCTCAGCCTACTGCCCAGCTGGAGATGGCAGGCAGCAGTGCCTGGGGGGATGTCTTGGCAAATGGGACAGAGGCCTTTTTTCCTCTGTAGCACTTTACTTACTCCATAATCTCTATTGCCTTTGTGTCTGCTTAGAAAACAAATGCACTACTGGCACTTGGAATAACTGGCCAGGCCTTTTCACAGCTAAAGCACCAAAGACTTGATTTTGCCAAAATATACAGAGTGTGTCTGAACTTAGATTCCTGAAAATCCAACCAAACTGGGAAGACTGAGTGTCTGGGTGGGGAGGAGAGGTGGGAGGCAGGAGCCTGGGACAGGAGGGAGGTGTGGCTCCTGTGCAGCTGTGTTCTTTGCTGCACCAGCTCCGTGGTGGGGTTTGTTCTGGGGCAGTGCCTGAGCAAGCTGTAGACCCAGCAGGAGCAGCCCTGACTTTGCCAGAGGGGCAGATCAGCCTGTGGGGCAGGAGGTTTAAAGGACCCACTTGCCAGAGACCTGACTGTGGTGGCAGTAACCCCATCCTGACTGCCGTGCAGCAGCACATCACCCTGTACGTACTGGGTGTCACCTCCTCAGCGGGTGGCACTCTGTCAAGTCCATCTGTTTGTAGCACACGGGTGAGGAGTGTCTCCCCCCAGCCTCATGAGGAGAAGGACCATTTCTTGTGCCCAGGGCGCTGTGTGCTCAGTGCCAGGTGCCAGATCCTCTGTCTCGCACGTTCCTTGCCTCTCAGCCAAGGAAGGACTGGGCAAGCTGGGGCTCTAGAGTGCCTGTCCTGCTGGCCAGGTCTGCTGTGGCCTTTCCCACTTGGCTCCTGTCCTGAGGGCGTGCTGATCAGGCACAGCTCTGCTTTGAGGTTTGCTGGGGCTTCTCCTTGCTTGCAGGATCCCAGCAGGTGATGCAAGAATTTTCCTGTTTATATGGCTCTGTTTTCTTTCCCCATGTGTTTTCTAACAAGTTCATTCATGCTTACGTTGTCCTGGTTTGGAATTCAAGCTGACCATCCCTATATGCCAACAGTTTTCCCAGACAGTTTCCTGAATATCTTTTCACCAGGACTGACTTACCCATCACAGAGGAAGATGCATGTAGATTTTACATATTCCTAAACTATCAGTTCAGGAAAGAATTCAAAGAATTAAAATAAGCAAAAAATTTCACCAAAATCCTATTCTAAAATGTGGCTGTTTAAAAATCAGGCATGTTTCTTTGCAGAGCCTGAACACAAAAGCTGTGTGTGTTGTACAATGGCTTGACCTGAGCTGGGGCTTGTAAGCAGCAGTTGCCAAAATTCAGGGAGCAGTCAGTGCACTCTGCTGCTTTGATCAGACTGTCTCTTGTGTATCTGCTGCACTCGGGGTAATTGGAGGCCTTGTCAGCACACAGCTCTTGCTTCCTGTGCACAGTCTCTGCTCAACTAAACATGGGTGCAAAAGTGACAAGTGTCAGCTCTTTGTTATCAGGCTGCTCTGGGGCCAAGGGCTGGCTCGGTGTGATTACAAGAGCCAACAGCTCCACTGCTGTGGAGCAGTTTGCCCCATCTGAGAGGCATTAGGCAGAAGTTCAGCTTCTCTGGAGCTTAGACCACACTGAAGTCTCCTGCTGGAGACGCCACTGGGTGTTAAGTCTGATGGGGTAATCTTGTTTCTTCTGCCCTTCTCCTTGTGTTTGCCTTCTTGCCTCCTCTCTTACTTGACAATAAACATTTTGGGGCCAGGGCTCTTACCAGCTTGCTCTGTGTGTAGTGAGTGCTCAGCTGCTGAGAGTAGAGCCCTTCCCCAGGGCATGGCGCTGCCTCCTGCCCACTCCTTGAATCAGCTAGAAGTGAGATATTCTCGTGCACATCATACTGTCTCTCCTGTGGAGGGTCCAGGGTCTCTTTCCTTACCCAGCACCATCATGTGATATCAGTTTGGCTGGATGCAGGGTTGCATTGGAGAGGGACATTTGCGGGGTGTGTCCTCGCATGCAGTGCTGCTGCTAAAATTCACCAGAGACCAGGGATTCCCCAGCCTGCTTGGAAGCAGCTTTTCGACCTGGGAGCCAGAATTCCTTGATGGCTTTCCATCACAGTAGTCCTGAGATGGGTCAGTTTCTGTGCTCTGTCTTCACGGACCCTCGCAGCACGCCCGGTGTGCCCTTGCCTGTAGGGTGGTAACGAATGCCTCAATGTGCTGACTTTTCCAAACTATTGTTTGGAGACTGTAACTGAAGTTGCAGTTTCCTCATTAGAGTAGCCTTTGTCAGAGCATCTTTAATCAAGGGTCTCCTGAGAGACAGCATTTTTAGAACTTCTTTTTATACCTCCTGTTGAAAGTTCTTTGCACTGCACCTTGCAAAGAAACTAATGAGATACTGTGAAAGTTTGGGCTGCTGTTAATTAGGAGAGGTCTGAAGAAGAAGTACTGCACATGTATTAACTTCATCTTGGCTCACATGTCTCCTCTCTCCCTTGTCTCTTTGCAGGTTGCACAAACAGCAGATGGCTTGGATGCTGACCTGTGGAAAGATGGCTTGTTTAAATCCAAGGTCACACGGTACCTGTGCTTCACCAGATCATTTTCGAAAGAAAATGTAAGTCCATTTGTTGAGTGTCTGCCTGATTTGCATCTGTGCCTGGTATGCACTTACCCATATGATGATTCATTTTATGGAGCCAATTATAATTCAAGCAGGCGTTCTGCTGAGTTTGGGTGAGTAAGGAGGCAAAGTGCAATGGCAGAATATTTGCATTTTGTGTGTGTTTCTCCTGGAAAGAAATTGCTGACAAAATCTTCTGCAATAAAAGAAGCAGAAAAGGGAGCATTTGCATTTTAGCAGCCTCTCGCCCTCATTACCTGCTGCAGCAATGGGTGCTGCACACTCATGGTCCTGATTGATGTCTAACCCAAATTCCTCAAGAAACAAACAATATAGGTAGTGGTGGTGAAGGAAATGTTGGTTTCTGAGTCCTGGGGCATCACAGATATTTTATTGCAGGATTATCTTGCTTTTTTTGTTGGTTTTGGTGCTGATTCTTGAAAATGTGCCCACGTTGTGCATATGCTACCACATTCTTGTAATCTGGTCTGACTATTAAGTATGAGTTACTTCATGATTAGCAGCAGTTGTCTGCCCACACTTTCTGTGGAGGAGAGGAGACCATGTGCAGCAAGAGCTTCGTGCATTCTGCTGTGGTTTTGGTTGAGGCTACTGTGAAAACTTTCTTTTTTTCTGGAGGAACTGTTGACTTCTGCAATGAATGCACTCCATCTAGTGGGTAATCCTGCTTTTGGTCGCGCTTTGGATATTCTCGGCCACTCAGCTGGCAGGGTCTGGAAGTACCATTTTGTACTTGTGCTTTCACCGTGACGGGAGCAGAAAAGTGATGGCAGCTTCAGGGGCTGCTCACAGGTCCTGGCAGTGGAGCTGGGGGTTGCCAGTTCCCAGCGTTTGACCTTTACTCCGTCCACTTCCCGGGGTGGATGGATAATAATTGTGCTTTTCATCCTGAAGTATGTGCAGTTGCAGGAATAGCAGCCCTGGAACAGGCAGGAAGGCTATTAAATAGGTTTGTGCTGATTTGAGTATTAGGTTTATCTGTGGCTACCTGAAATGTGAACTTGTCAGAAAAAATTATAGGACAGGAGCAGCTGCTGGCTGCAGAGATGGTGTAAATACCCTCAGGTGGTGCCTGTTGGGCTTTTGGCTGGAACCCTGGGGTCACCATGGTTTGGGAGTACCTTCTTCATATTGATGAGGCATAAATTAAAGCAAAAGTTTCCCTCAGTCCTCTTGGCCACATGGGATATATGATGTGCTTCCCTGCTGGGGGCATCTGGGGGCTAAGGTGCCTCAGTTCCCTCATCTGGGAGGAAGGGAGGTGAGAGGCTCCTCTCTCTGCCCTGGACACTGATGTGTTGCTGCACTTTGGGTTGGAAGTTTTACCATTTGGGGGTTCCTTTTGTGTTTATCAAAACACTGGGAACTCTTTTCTCCTGAAGAACAATGTTGTAGAGTTAATGTACTTCAGGTATCTGGGTTGGAGCAGAGTCAGTCTGCAGTGCCTGTTTAGCAGAATCATCATTCTCAACAGTTTTCAGCATCTGACATTGCTGTATGTGAGTGTGGGCAGTTCCTGGATGGTGGGTCTCACAGGCTGGGGGGCTCTGTCCCCTTTTCTCCTGTGCACGTGGCAGAGCTGACTCCCAGGGTTGCAGCAGCTAACGAGCTCGTTGGAGACACCTCTCCTGCTGCTGACTGAGGAGTGATTGGTGGTTCAGCAGAAAGTTGCCGCTGATGTAACACACAGACAGCTGAAATAAATAAAACATGAAAGATGAATCAGCAGCAACTACTTTGTCTGCTGTTTGCTGTGCCAGGACCATGTTAACTGACACATTCAGGCTTGGCAGCATCCAGCATTGCTTGCTCCAAGATTCCCTGGACATGGGAGGTCAGAGGCATGTGGGGGCTGCCTGGCTTTGACCTCTTCACGAGAACAGAGGATGTGTGCCACAGTTGTGACTGGTGGGACAGGGCTGCAGGTCTGCTGACCATAAAATACAGGACCTCGCAAAAATAAACTCACACCTGACCTCCCCTTACTTCAGAGCCTGCAAATTCAAATATTTTGTAAGAAGTTCAGTGAAATAATCAGAGAGTACAGGTTTGTCTGGAAAACTCTTGCCAGATGAAAACTAAAGGAGACACTTTGCAACCAGTAACAGTAAAACTCAATGCCACAGTTTAATAGCTTGGGATTAAATTTTAATTGTTCTGTGTTGTGTTTCTGTTTATAAAGTCTGTGCAGTACCTAAAATGTGTTCTTCTTTTATATGTGACCCCAGATTATTGGCAACAGTGTTGGTTTTATCAAAAACCATGAAGAAAATCTGGCCTCTAAACCATTGTGGAGGCTGTCACTCTGAATTGGGCTCTGAGCTCTTCAAGCCTTGATTAACAGGACAAGGCATGAGTTCAGAATTCATATGGACTCTAAATGAAGTTTGTTGTTCCAAATGGCCTGTGCTTCTGGAGTGTGCTGCATTTGGAGCTAGAACCCTGTCTACTCAGTCCTAATTAGCTAATGCATGTAATAACTTTGGCTCCGTGTGCATAAGCCATCATCCTGTAATGCTTTTTGCTGTTACTGTCATGGAAATGTCATGTTGCTCTTGTAAATGTAGAGTAAGAACTGTGGCGACCTCTCAGTGGATGGGTTGGTGAAAGCAGTACTTTGAGCTGCTGTGCCTACAAAAAGAAGAATTTGGCTGTGATTCCAAAGATCTGGAAGTGTGGCAGTGGATGAGGTGTTAGCATTTTAAATGCTGAAAGTTGTCTGGTATCTCCTAGTCAGTCGTTGTTTGGTTCCTGCTGAGAGGACACATGCAAGGGTTGCCTTGGTATGTTCTTACCATTTCTAAAGTTGTGCTCAGATACAATGACAAGGCATCTCAGGCTTCAGCAGGTGGGAAGAGCTGGGGTTTAATTTGGTGACTGTCATTATCAACTGTTTCTTTTCTCTCTCCAAAGAGTCATTTAGGCAACGTCTTGGTTGACATGAAGCTCATTGATATCAAGGACACTTTACCTGTAGGCTTCATGCCCATCCAGGAGACCATTGATACACGTAAGTTGACATCTGTTCCTCAGTCCCACTCTGCCAGTGCTTGTGTGGTCAGGCTATGGAGAGCCCTGTCCCAGGCCATGGAGAGCCCTGTCCCAGGCCATGGAGGGTCCTGTCCCAGGCCATGGAGAGCTGTGTCCCAGGCCATGGAGGGCTGTGTCCCAGGCCATGGAGGCCCCTGTCCCAGGCCATGGAGAGCTGTGTCCCAGGCCATGGAGGGCCCTGTCCCTGCCCATGGAGGCCCCTGTCCCTGGCCATGGAGGGCCCTGTCCCAGGCCATGGAGAGCCCTGTCCCTGCCCATGGAGGGCCGTGTCCCAGGCCATGGAGGGCCCTGTCCCAGGCCATGGAGAGCTGTGTCCCAGGCCATGGAGAGCCCTGTCCCAGGCCATGGAGGGCCCTGTCCCTGCCCATGGAGAGCCGTGTCCCAGGCCATGGAGAGCCCTGTCCCAGGCCATGGAGGGCTGTGTCCCAGGCCATGGAGAGCTGTGTCCCTGGCCATGGAGGGCCCTGTCCCAGGCCATGGAGGGCCCTGTCCCTGGCCATGGAGAGCCGTGTCCCAGGCCATGGAGAGCCCTGTCCCAGGCCATGGAGGGCCCTGTCCCAGGCCATGGAGAGCCCTGTCCCAGGCCATGGAGAGCCGTGTCCCAGGCCATGGAGGGCTGTGTCCCAGGCCATGGAGGGTCCTGTCCCAGGCCATAGAGAGCTGTGTCCCAGGCCATGGAGGGTCCTGTCCCAGGCCATGGAGGGCTGTGTCCCAGGCCATGGAGGGTCCTGTCCCAGGCCATAGAGAGCTGTGTCCCAGGCCATGGAGGGCCCTGTCCCTGGCCATGGAGGGCCCTGTCGCAGGCAGAGGGTCACTCCTGGCACTTTGCTCTCTGGGGTGGCATGTGCACATTTAGGGGCAGCTCTGGGCTGCAATAAAACCGCCTTTGGTTTTCTTGTCCTCCTCAGGCTGTTTAATGGGGCTGCCTGTCTGTCTTCACTCACCTAGAGTCCCATGTCTCTGGGGCAGGAAGGGAGAGTTGCTTTTTTCAATCTGAAGAGTAGACTGGGCCTAGCAGGAGCAGAGCTGCTGTGCCAAGGGGCATTCAGAAATGCACTGAAAGGAAGTGGGTTTGTACTTACCCACTGTACATCTCCTGCTGTGGGAGAACAAGGGCTCCTGTCCTTCCAGGAAGTACTGAGGGGTGTCAGCTATGTTTGTGCTTGCTGACACAAGGCAAAAGTGCAGTGTCCAGGGGGAATATCATGCTCATTTCTGCAAGGTAGAATTGCTTCACTGCAACATGTAAGTGAGCAGTTCCCAGACAGTGTGTTCAGCTCCGCTGGGACTTGTGCCAGCAGCAGCTGGAGCCACATCTGGTGGCAGGCCTGCGTTGTGCAGCAGGCACCGAGGGCATTGGGCTGGCAGGGGACAAGCCCCGTGGGAGCAGAGCGTGAGAGGATGGCAGGACTGGCGCCGGTGCCCGGTGTGCAGCTGCTCGTCACAGAAGGGCTGGTCCCAGTGCATGTCAGTGATGAAATCCAGCCCAGGAGTGAGCAGAAAGGGGTTGCATGAACCTGCTTTGCAGGGAGTCATTCATCTGGGGCTGCAGCACATGAGGATGGTTTTCAGTCACTGATTGTAACCTGTGGCCTGGAAGTGAAAGACTCTGAAGACTATTCTCCCAGGTCACCCTCTGCTTCTGGAAAATTCTTGGGCACATGTGGTATGAGGTAGAATTGTTGGCTTACCTTGCTGACCCTTGGGAGTGCTGGACCTTACTGTGTGCTGCTTCACCTTCTGTGAAAGTCCTGGTGGAAAGGTGGAAGAGGGCTTTGTCATTAATTTGGAATGCATTGGGTTGTGACTGTGACATCTTTAAAGCAGAGCCGCTGCCTGTACAAAGGAAGTGGTGAGAAAGAGAACATAGACAAAAGCAAGTAGTCAGCTTTGTACTTGCAGAGAAAGTCAAATAAGAGGCCCTGATTTTGTTCAGAGTTAGATTTATGGTTACAGGTGTGCTCCTCTCAAAATGGCAGCTGACTCACAGTTAATACATATAATACAGCACTCCTTAGTAGGTGTTGAGATTTTCAGGAAGCCTTAAATCCTAGACTCCTAAAATGAGTTTTAGGCTCTTCAAACAGAAGCCCTACTTTTTCAAAGCAAGGGAAGACTAGACTTCAGGGACGCAGGTATTTACCATCTCTAAACACACCACTGTAACTGCAGGCTGCATGCACAGATGCTCTATTGGCACACCTCACACTGTCTGTATGGTTATTTGTGCTAGTGCAGCAGCACATTTCAGAGGCTGGAATGGATTGCTGTTTCCCAAGGTGTGGATTACGAAACAGGAGGAGCCTATGGAGACAGGGCTGCTTGCCATCTGTTGAAGTGACAGCATATTTTAAGTTGGGAGATATTTGTTCACATTAAGATGAAGGGTTTTTATTTTGCAGGCACTTGTTTGTAGTTGCTGGTTGTTTCCAGATTTTCATTCAGTGTCTGCTCTTCAGATTTTCAGTATATCAGTAGACTTCTGTCCTGCTTTCCAAGTGCCTGCATCCAAACAGGAACCTCACCTTGCTCACCCTGAGACTCCTTAGGGTGAGATGGAGCATTGTTTTCCAAGCACTGCAAATCCGTGTCTGTGTGCCAGTGCCAGCTGTGGTCACAGACAGCACCAGCACTGGCTGTGGGTTGTGTCTGCATGCTGGTAAACAGCCTGAAGATCTGTGAATTCATTATACAGATAAGCCTTAACTCTGTTGGGCTTGAGTTTTTCACGACGGATAACATGGAAACAATGGCTCTGTGACACGTAGCAGAAAGGGCTGTGCAGTGTGTTCATCCACCCTCAGAGCACAGGTTAGAGCAGTGCAGCTGCCTCGTGGGAGGTTCTGGCAGTTACTGCTCTGTAAATCTGGCTTGTCCTTGCAAAGAACCAGGGCAGACATGGTGGGAGTATCATTTCTATGCCTGCTGACTTGATCAGGAGATGTCACTAATTTGGGATGTGTGAGATTTGGACAGACAGCTCTTACACTCAAGCTCTCTGCATGGCAGGCTCTGCCTGCTCCTCCTCACAGTGGGTTGGATGTGGCTGGTTGGAAGCACGTAGCAGAATGAACGGACTGGTTGTATCAGAAGCTTCCAGGTACGTTCCTAGAGGCAGTACTTGTGGGAGGAATGTTTAGATATGGCTGTCCAGGCCAGCGAGGCAAACATTACCTGGGAAAGAGCAAGGGAGTGCGAGAGGCTTGCGGAACTGGCAGAGTCACCTGCTGTTCTGTGCTGTGGGGCAGCGCCAGGCACACGTGGGAGCTGATCTCTGCAGCAGGCAGGAGGAGAGCTGGTTATTGCAGTGCCAACAGCACATCTGATAGAACATTCCCCTCTGAATGGCACTGTACTGACTGGTTTGTTGACATATGTCTGTTCTTTGGCACCAGTTCTGCCATAATTACCTGCCTAATACCTGGAGAGACTATAAATAACATTTATACTCTAATCTTGCATAAAACCCACCCTGTATTCTGGGTTGCTTTTGCAGAAGAAGTAGCTTTCAGAAAGAAGAGGCTGTGCATTAAATTCATCCCTCGAGATTCTACAGAGGCAGCGATCTGCGATATCCGAATCCTGGGGAGATCCAAGCAAGCCCCTCCGCAGTACACGTTCATAGGGTAAGTACCCCTCACTCCCAAGCTGTTGTCAGGAATGCAGTTAGACCAAAGCAAGGGCCCTGTGCTCCTGTAATTGCCAAGTAGCAGCTTGTACGAGGTGAAGCATATCATTGGAAAAGTCCAAGTAAGTGCAAGTATTACTGAGTTTGATGTAGGAATTAAGTCACCCCTCTTTTTTTTTTAATTGCACTTGTTCTCGCTGCCCAAGGTGTTGGTGAAACACGTCAGTGCCTGATGCTCGTGCGTGTGTGCAGCATCAGCACTGGTGCTGTGTGTTGTTTCCAGGGAGCTGAACAGCATGGGTATCTGGTATCGGATGGGCAGAGTGCCGCGCAACCACGATGCCGCACAGCCTGCGGCTCCTCCCGCCCAGGCACCAGCTTCAACGCCCGCTCCCAACCTGCCAAGGTAGGTTTTCTGCATTCCAGCTCCTTCTGCTTGATGCTGCATGTCTTGTGGTTACTAACCTTGCCTGGGAAACCAAGACCAGGGTGCTGCACCGGCATGGAAAGGTTGTATCTGATAAGGGAATGTGCTGTTTGTTGAAGTATTTGCCTGCTGGAAGTTCCTTTGCCTGTTGTTGTGTAAAGAAAAATGGGTGAAGAAGCCAAAAGAAAGGAAATGCCTGCAGAGGAAGTGAAACAGCAAACTGTACCTTTCCTTTGCTTTGAACTATGCAGGATGTTGTAGCTTCCAACACATACATGTGGGTCAGCTCAGAAGGGTGAGCCAGAGCTGCAGCCAGGCCGATTGCTCTCCTTAACCAGAGGGAGGGAGACGCGTCTCTACAGACTTCAGAAGGGAAACAGGTTTTGCTCATCTCCAGGATCAGTCTGTTCACGGTTTGAAGTACTGGTTCTTAGTTTTTTATTTTCTTGAATCCAGTTGCTGAGCTCCAGTTATGCAGCTGACATGAGCGTGCACAGCAGCCTGCTCATCTTGTGGTGACTGATGGGAGCAGCACTGCTGGGCTGTGGTGTCTGTCCAGGCTGTTCTCCCTGTGTTACAGGCAATATTTCTGTGTGTGTATCAACAGATGTGCTAGTGTGCAGACTTTCATATACCAGTAGTGCTGTACTGACAGCTTACTTGCTGGATTTCTCTGGATAAAAAGAGGTGTTGTTAAGAAACAAAGCAGCCCAGACAGTGATGAAACTGAGAACTTTGCACTCTTGACATTCCCTCCGAAAGCACGGCACCCAGTGTGAATTGGGCTCCTGCTGCTGAGGCTCACACACTGGGCCAGGCCGTTGCCAGGGGAGAGCACATTCTCCTCAGGTCCCTTTGTGCTTTTGCCTATTTTGTGTACATGTATTTTTGCACTAAGCATTTTCAACACTGCAGATACCTTTACAGTATTACAGTAACTAGTGAGAGCTAGACTTTCGAAGGAGACAGCAGAGAGGAGTTCCAAGGTTCATTTTGTGTACAAAGGTCATTGTATCACATGGGTGGAAATTGCTTATGTCCTTTAGAATCTTGATTTACAGGTCATTTCAGAGTTACGCTTTTAAAGTGCTGCAGCGTGTTCCCCAGAAAGCTGTCAGGTACCTCCTTAAGGCAGGTGTGTACATCTGAGCCTTCACCTGTGACCCAGACTGAAATCCACTGTCCTGTGGTGGCTCTTTGAGCTCTCCAAAGCATTTGGGTGTTTCTTTCACTGAGAGTTTTGCTTGGTAAGCTGCCATGCCCTGGCACAGTGCTTGCTGTCGTGTACTGTCAGGTGTGCTGCAGGCAGACATGCTGTCATGCTTCCCAGAGATGGAGGCAAAAGAGATGAAAAGCCAGCAGTTTTCTCGAGATTCCAGTCTGTCCCACTAGGACCTGAGATGTTATTCTGAAGCTCTGCTGGACATAAGCTACATGCCAGTCCAGGCCATGGGAGATCAGAGAGAAAGACGTCTTGATTTTAGAGTACAGATCTTCGTTTTCTTTCTGCAAGAAGTTCTGTCTGGGCAGATTTCCACAATAAAGGAA
Source organism: Vidua macroura (assembly GCF_024509145.1). NCBI lineage: Eukaryota > Metazoa > Chordata > Aves > Passeriformes > Viduidae > Vidua > Vidua macroura. The sequence continues at coordinate 556,628 of NC_071591.1, read as the reverse complement.
AAAAAATTATCATAGCAAGAGAATGTCAATGGCAGTGCTTAATCACTGAATGTGGAAGGGTCACTTTATAGCTGACCAGGGAAGGCTGCAGAGCAGTGTCAGAGCTGTTGGGAACAGGGCCAAAATTAGAGCTCAAAGCATCAGTGACAGTCTGAAAAGAAGTGTTTACAAGGCTTATATATTTTATAACCTCTTGTTGTGCAGTTTATGGTTTACAATGGCTGCAAGGAAATTGGATCAGTTTTGTTTTACTTGCCAAATAAAGCAAATGTCAAAATAGTCAATATAAAATGTATTCTAATTTGGCTGAGTTAAAACAGCCAGTATGCAGTGGAATAATTGAATGTTACATTAATGCCTTGTAGTAAAATCCACCTGTCTGTAGCCAGCTCCACTCTCACACCCCATGTGTGATTTACAGGTAACTTTTACACCACCAGCCTGATCATTCAAAGCATCTTTCATGTCTGTTTTTTTTTTTTTTACTCTGGTTATTTATTATCCAATATATTTTTTAAGAAATAGAAATGTATATAAAGGTGCATCCTGCAAATATTTAATTATTACAGGGAACACAGTCAACTTGAAGGCCTCTTCTAACACTGTCAGCAATGTGATGAGTTAGCACAGTGTTTGTGAAAGATTGTAGTCACAAGTGATCTCTTATTTTCATGTCACCGTAGGGAGAGGAGGTTACACTGGCAGCCAGTTTGCAGTTTTATTCCATGTGGGTATATCCTGGCAGGAATAGCAGTGGTTGTTCTGAAGCTGCCTCAGTAGTGAAGGAAGCATTGGTGAGCAGTGCTGCACAGAGCACTGTGGAGAGTCTGCTGTTGGGCTGGTCAGGTATCTCAGCTGCTCTCTTCAGTTGTGTCTGCATTATAGAATAATTCTGAATCAAGAGGGGCCTCCAGAACAGTTCATAACACCGGATATAAATGAAACCCCTATGTACAACTAAACCTAAATGGAAGGACTTTTTACTGTGGGATATATTTTTTTCTGCACTAGCCCCTCTGCTCTGTGGTGTAAGGTGCTGATGGCAGTGGATGGTGGCCCATCGCAGAGTTGTCATGTATCAGAGGTGTGACCTCCACAGGTTGGTGCACATCAGCAGTGCTGCTTCTGCCACTCATGTCACAGGCTTGTGGCTCACAGTCAGGGCTGCACAAGGGGAGGCTTTGTTTGATAGTTGTTCTGGACTTCATATGGTGTTTTTCAGCCATGTCTTCTCCTTTTTGTTTTCTTCTACGGGCTCTGGCTTAGTGGCCTCCAACAGCAGCCCTGGCACGTCCCGGTGAGGGTGGCATGCTGTGCTGTGGAGCATGGCCGTGCCATTGTGCAGGTCATCAAGCTGCTTTACTGCCTTTTCTCTCCAACTCTTGAACAGATTCTTGGCACTAATGGCAGTCTGAAGAAATGCTCTTGCAGGTTGCCATCCTGCTGCTGAAGGATGGCTTTTGTAGGCTTGAGTTACGTGAGGGAGCTTGATGTAACTTCCCTCGGTACCTCTGCTCTGTGCACGAGGCTTGTGCAGCATGGCAGCATCATTGTGGGGAGCAGGGAGGTAATCCTCCCCCAGAGGAGGTGGTGTTACAGGTACCTCATCTGACCTTTGGCACACTCTGCTTCACCCAGCCTGTGCATCCACGGTTGCCAGTTCAGTTGAGCAGGGTCTCAGGGCTCAGCTCTGCCTTGCCTCAGGCTCTGTTGGATTTGTGGGTGACGTTCTCCTCTTGGAGTCTGGTTCCAGGGTTTTGGGAGCAAGTCCCTGACTGCTGTGAGTACACACAGAGCCGTTGTGCCTTGCAGCTGCCTGTGTGGTGGCTCCATCCCCGCTGTGGTGCTCTGCGAGCCCGGCTGGCTGCTGTGGCTTGGGAGCATGTTCAGCATCCCTTCTCAAGGTGCAGCAGGAGCCTGTGCCACTGTCACTCAAACAGCCCGCTCAGAGTTTGTCAGCTGCAAGCAGGATGTCAGTCAGTGCTGTCGAAGTGTGTTTTACAGTGACAGACATAATTGCACTTAACTTTTTGTGTGGATGTTATCAATCTGTGACGGATACTTTGGGGAGAGGAGCACTCTGATTGCAGATGATGTGTCACAGGCATTTAATCTTCCTCTTGGAGAGACTGGGATTCAGTCACAACTTCCACTTGTTGATGTGAGGTTTTGGGAACGTAGATTCACGTTGACCATGGAACCGTTCAGTCATTTGGTTTGCGAGGCTGTCATCCAGAAGGTTAATGATTTACCTGGAGAGGGAAGATCTGGCTGCAATCCACTTGCATTCCTGTGCTGTGTTAGTGCAGCAGTCGGTCTGCAGGTTCAGAAGGGCAGAGCTCCTCCAGCTGCTTTCCCAGGATGTCTGGCAGCAGGTGCTCTGTCCCACCCTGGCTGGTCCCACAGCAGCTCCTGCGTGGCCACAGGGCCCCGTGGCAGCCAGTCCCAGGGAGGTGCTGGTCCCCCTGTGCCCCAGCTTGGCACAATGGCCGGGACAGAGCGGCGTGTGCTCCTGTCCCTGGTCCTGCCCATCCTGGGCCGGGTGCTGCAGAGCAGCTGTGCCATGCCAGACCCGGGGCCAGCCTGTGGCTACCGTGCTGGGGCTCTGGCCCGACCTGTGCAGCTGAAACCCAACAGAAACAGCTTGGTTTTGCTGCAGCTCAGCCCTGGCAGCTGTGGGTCCTGCCTCCTCCCTGCTTGGAGCAGGTCGGTGTGTGCTACCAAGTGCTCAGGGCTCTGAGCACTGCCCTGGCAGAGCACTGCACCAGGGAAGTGCAGCTCTGGCTTTGATGCACAGATAGCAGTTGCTCTACCTAAACACCTGGAATAAAAACAAGATGTGTAAATTTTCCTTCTGAGCTCCCAGTTACCTTTTCACTAGTTAAGCTGGCCCCTCCTTAGGAAAAGGAAACCATTTGTTCCTGTTCTTTGCTCCCAGTGGAGTTTCATGTTGAGGAATGTAGGAATTTCTTTGTTAGGCAGAGAAGTCTGATTTTTCAAATTGATTTATTAACAGGGTTTGAAATTGGTGGTGTAAGCTTGGGAAGGGATCAGTCTGTGGCTTTCTGCTGCAGGCTGATGATGTGCAATCGAGGCAGGTCATAAAGCAACACCAACAAGCCAGTGTGGAGACCCAAGCTGGGGCTGGGATGCACCAGCCTGACTCTGCAGTGTGGTAATGGAAGGGAAGTCTTCTGCCTCTCCTATTTTTTTAAGTAGCTACCCTATTATTTAGAAATAGCTATAATAATTTATTTAAGTCATTTAAAATAGATTTTTGTGAAGCATCTGTAAGGGAAAAGGTTCCAGGGCTTCAGTGTTGTTGTGTTCTGGTGTAGAGAGAAGGCAAATCCTGAGAAAGCTGCCATTGCACAGGGGCAGCCACTGTGGTGCTGTGAGGGGCAGAATGCCTCCACAGGGCAGTGGGGGTCTGCCTTAAATCCCTCATCTGAACCAAATGCTGCCATGTAAGGAGTACTTAGGGATGGATGTTGCTGGTATGACTGGAAACTGTTCTGAGAAATGTCGCCAGTGGTATCCTTTAGGCAGAGTGTTGCTTTCTTGATGGAATTGTATTTTTTAATCTGTTTCATCAGGAGAGCTCAGAAGTAAAATCACCTTCTGACTTGACACTAATTGTTGAATCATTTGCATTGGAAAATACCTATAAAAGCAAGTAAAAAATGTAGTTACTAATTATTATATTTTGAAAATATTATGTGGCTTGAATGCTCAAATCACTTGCATCATGAAACACAGCACAATATTCCTAGTTTTTAAATTACATACTTCCCAGAAGCCAAGGATGTCATAAGGGCTGAGGTCACATCTCGGCAGCGATGGATTAAAAACGCTGTGAGACTGAAACAGTAAGTTGGAGCCTGGAGGGAGTGTTTCCATGGATCCTCTCTGGGGAGGGTGGTAAGAAGTGAAATGTAAGGCTGAAATGCCCATGCTGTGTATAGGCTGTGCAGATCTGAACATGATGGTTTGGATGGGTGAGTGGGGCTGGCACATGTTTCTCCAGAGTCTGGTTCCCATAAAGGATTTGTTATGAAACAGCACTGACCGTGTGGCTCGCGTCCAGCTCAGCTGGATGAAGACGTGCAAAAATTGGTCACAGTCCAGTATGTTTTAGTGGTAGAAAATGATGATTAGGAAAAAATGTTTAAACAGTACGGTTGGTTTCCAGGCACAAGAGTCTCTTGCAGCAGCTGAGAAGGAAAGCCATGAACTGTAATTAGAAGGAGCCTGATGGATTTGGCCGGTTTTGAGAATGCATTGAAAAATTTGTGGAGTGCTCTGAGTGAAGAGGCTTCAATCTTAGAGTCATTTTTCTTTATAGAGAGTCCTCTTCCTGCTATAGCAGTATTTCTGGAGGCATGTTTTCTTTGGGGCATAGCATAGGGTTCTTAAGTCCAAACCGGAGGTATCCATTTGGAGAAGCTGTGCTCTGGGTTGTTAAATAAGCCCTGCAGGGAAACTGAGCTTTTATTTTCCCTAAAACTTGTGTGTTGTCTGCTATTTAATATGATCTCTGCCACTGCTGATTTGTAATCTGTGCTTTCACCCTGAAATGCATGTGGTTGTGTTCAGATATTTCCTTTAAATCAATCACTTTCACCATTTTCCAAAACACTTCTTGAGTTTATTGCTTTTAGTAAAGTGTTTGGACTGTCATTATTTATTACTGGCAAAGTGCTGACAATGTGCTCTTCCCAAATGAGTCTTTATGTGGGATATTTGTTTAACAGGTTTTGCAGGGGAGGCGTGGATGTCCCTGTGGCTGGGTTGTGCCTGCAGCACTCCGGGGCAGTGGGGTCTGCCTGGGCAGCCCCGCCGTCCCCACAAGGAGCTCTCTGAGAGAGCCTTTGCGTCTGGCCCGGGAGCCTGGGCTGCACTGTGCTGATTAATTGGACAGAATTTAAAATCCTAACCCAGGAAGCTTACACCATGTGTAATTTATCTTTCTGGAGTATTTCTGCTGTTTGGCAATTTTTCCCTACTGCTTCATTATCTGAAAACTCCTGACTCTGGAGAGCAGCTCGTGAAGGATGTGGAAGCCGCGTGCTTGCCGCCGCAGCCTCCCGAGACACGGCGCTGCTCAGCTGAGACAGCCACTTCATAAGCACTTCATGCTTGCAGTGCCAGGTCTCAGCTCTTTGATGCAGCCTCTGCCTGTAAGGATTTAATGGGCTGCAGCTCAGACTTCCAAGCGGCGTAAATTAAACTTGTTGGGGTTTTTTCTATTGTTTGGCAGCTGCTCTGTCCTAGTTACTCAAGTCCTCTGATCTGAATTAATCCCCACGTAGAGGAAGCTGCAGGAGCTTCGTTCTGCATTAGGCCTTTCATTTTGGGTTGCTGGCCTGCAGCAGATCACGTGCCCTCGTGAGCATCACCGGGCTGTGCGTTCAGCCAGCGGCTGCTGCTGTTGGAGAGAGGGGCTCAGCACCGTGTCCCGCCGGGCGCAGGCACCTGGGGAGGGGCTGCCAGAGGCACCCCCAGTGCAAGGGGTGTGCGCTGCCCTCCTCCCTTCGTGCACCTGGGAAAGCCAAGTGGGGAGATCTGAATGTGGAAAGAATCGCTCACTCTCTTTTTCATTCTCTCCTGCCATTGGGCTTTTATAAAATCTGAATCTGGCACCCCCAGTTCTCATTGACTCTTAGGAAACAGGATATTTTAGTAGCTTGGAATGAGATGAAATGCTTGCAAAGCCCATATGTTGCTTGTTTTAGGGAAAGGGTCAGGAAGGTTTTAAAAAGTATTTAAATATTTGGTTTACACGATTAGAATAGATTGTCTGGAATGAAGTCCATTACCCGAGGTGATTCTTGCCTCGCAGTTTAGGTTTTCATTGCAGTTCTTTGGAGTATGAGGTAGGTGTTCTGGCATCTCAGTGCCCCAACACAGTCAAAGTTAAGGGCTGTGAAGAAATGCTGTAGCTGGGATCTCGCCACTGCTGGAACCACAGATACCTGCTGTGGCAGTGGCTGCGAGCTGCTGCCTGGGAGATGCCTCCTGGTACAGGGGGTGGTTGCCAAGTCCTCTGGTGCCAGTTCACAGAACCCCAGCAGCTTCTTTCTTAGAAATGTGCCTTTTCCAGTCTCCATAAGCAAAGCTTCCATGTTGGATTACATTTCTTGAGAGCTGCAGCCTAATATTAACTGATTTTAGGTGTGTTTTCAGCTTTCTACAGCTTGAAATTTAATTGTTCCATTCTCAATTTTTCATGAAGAATGATCTTTGCATGATTATTGCTTATGAAAAGTAATGTTGGTTTTTTTTGGTGGTTTGTTTGGGTTTTTTTTGTTTTGTTGTTTTTTTGGTTTTTTTTGAAAGGTATTCCCATGAGATTTTGCAGCAGTGTTCTGCAGGTTGTTGTGAAAAAATCAAACTTTGCTTCTTGAAGGTTCAGATGCTGCTCTGGGTGTCACACTTGTACCACCCAGTCTGTCACTGCTGGGTCCAAAGCCCAACTTACCACTGGGCTTCTGCTGTACATTGTTGATATTTTTATATGAATTATGAAGCATCCTTTGATATCTGGCACTTCCCCTTGTGATCCTCTGTTCTGTTTTATGAGTACTTGCCCCCTCACTTCAAAAGCAGTTCATCACCTTCCTGCAGACAGTTCTTAATAACAGGTTTGGAACTGTCAGGCATTCCTGGGCCTGTTTTATGTGAGTTTCTCTCCAAAAATGTTCAAAAAGTGGCCGTAATGTGCACAGACCTCAAATCCCCTCAGCCTGTATGTGAAGGATCTCCTCATCACATGCTGACTTGTTCTATGGATTTGCTGAATAAAGGAGCAGCTGAAGTGAAGAGGGTGATTAAACTTGCTCTAAATTGTCTTGAAATTATCGTGTGCTGGGGAGAAATACATTTGGTATTGGAGCAGTGCTGGAGCAGCAGGGTTTGACTCCAGCTGTGGAGGGAAAGGCTGGAGCCCTGGGCCTGGCCTTGCCAGGTCTGTCCGTCCTCCCGCTGCGCCAGCCTGCCTCAGGGCTTGTCTTTGGGGAGGAGGAAAGCTGCTTCTGGTGACAGTTCAGAAGGCAGACAATTGGCACGGGGATAGGCTTTGTGAGTTGCCATTCCTCAACATCAGAGATTCACTAAAGTACTAATAATTACTGTTAATATCTTTCAGTGGAAACTTTCTGAGTAAACGAGTGCTGGTTGAGGCAGCATTTAACGGCCGCTGCTGGCATGATCGGAATGCAAATAAGTGTTATTAGCCTAATGATTTTGCTGTCACCACGGTGTGCAGCAGTAGTGCTGTGAATATGTCATGCAGTACCCGTGAATTTGGAAAGTGTGTCAAAACACAACTTCAATTAGTTTGCTCTAATTATGACTCTAGAGAGTTCATAAGTATATCACTCCTCATTAAAAGAGATTTTCTTATATGGATTAATACAGCACATAAAGAGGTGTTTGAGCGATTGAGGCAGGGCTGTGCAGAGCCAGGATGCCCATGGGGTGCTGGAGGTACAGCAGGTCTGGAGCAGCCCTGGGGTCCAGCCCCGTCCCAGGAGCTCCTGGTGCAGGGCCAGGGCTGGGAAACCTCCCAGGCAGGAGCAAGTGGCTGTGTCAGGTCAAGCTGTGGGCAGCAAGAGCCTGGTAGATGGTTCTGGACAGGCTCTTCAATTAAAAATAACCAAACCAACAACGAGCCCCAAACCAAAAAAGCCCTGGAAGGAGCCACACGTGATGCTGAAATAGAGATACAGCCCAAAAGCTTTGCCCTGGTGAAGGTCAAGGAGCACAAGCAGTCAGAAGCACAAGCCTGTGCCAGCCTGACCTCTCCAGAGAGGCCCTTTGGGATGCTGGGTGTCTGTTCCCTTTCCCAGGACATTTGTAGTGCATTTTACATACATTGCCTGATCATATTCCAGCTTTGCAGAACAGGAAGAGATTGCTGTGCTCACAGGTGAGCAGTTGGGTAAGGGTTAAAGTAGTAATTGTTTAAATCTTTTAGGCTTTCCTCCCAGTTCTGTGATAATTTGATGAAGAACTTCACCCTAATTAAATATTCAAATTAGGAATAAGTGTCAATATGGCTTCCTGGTGCCTGGAATGATGATTAATTGTATTCAAAACTCTAGTGGCCGCTGTAATCTAAACCAAACCGTTGTTCTTGATTATTTGTGCAGCACATTTACCATGTTTTTGTTTTAAAATTTAAACTAGTAATTGATTTGCCATATGCCACAGAACTGCACATATTTTCACGATATGTGTTTAGGAACTTGGGGACTTCGTAATTGGGATTTTCTTGCTTTTCAATGGCAGCCTCTTTTTTTTTTGTCTTCTACAATGCAAAATTATTTGGCTCTCACAACACATAAGGAAAATACATTATGCAATCAAGTTTGTAGGGTATAAGCTATATTGATCCTGGCCAAAGTTTACATTAATTTAAAATAAATTAGGCTTTGTTTCCCATTCCTCCCTACAATGTCATCTTTTATAAAAAGAAAGAGGGAAGGGGAGAGCTGATTTCCATCCAGCAGTCACTGCCCTGTCTTGTGCAGCTAATGTTCTTCTTGGAGCCATCTCTCTGGCTGTCTGTAGCAGCTGGAGTAATGGAATGCCCAGTTGTCCTGCCTCAGGGATAGCAAGTGGCCCCGGAGCAGGCAGGTAGGCCAGCATTTCCACACACCCTCGTTACAGCCACAGTCAGGACCCCAGTGATGGACAGGGCTGGTGCTCCTCACCAGCCCCACGAGCCGTGGTGGGAGTGCTGCCCACAGGGGCTGGGTCTGCAGGTGTGCACCTCCACGTCACCTTTGCCACCCCCTGCCACAGCAGGACTCCTTGTGGTGCCTCGGGGTCGATCCGTGTGGAAGGGAGAGCAGACAGGATCCCCGTGGAGCCGGGCGGGCTGGCCCGTGTGGTGTGTGCAGTCAGTGCCTGCGGGCGAGCGATCCGTCCTCGTGGCACGCCTGGCACGTGCCCACCTGCAGCGCCCGGCTCGCCCAAGGGCTGCCCGCTCTCCGTGAGCTCCCACTCTCTCCCTGAGCTGCCTGCTCTCTCCCCTGAGCTGCCTGCTCTCTCCCCTGAGCTGCCTGCTCTCTGTGATCTGCCCTCTCTCTCCCTGAGCTGCCTGCTCTCCCCTGAGCTGCCCTCTCTCTCCCTGAGCTGCCTGCTCTCCCCTGAGCTGCCTGCTCTCTGTGATCTGCCCTCTCTCTCCCTGAGCTGCCTGCTCTCCCCTGAGCTGCCCTCTCTCTCCCTGAGCTGCCTGCTCTCCCCTGAGCTGCCTGCTCTCTGTGATCTGCCCTCTCTCTCCCTGAGCTGCCCGCTCTCTGTGATCTGCCCTCTCTCTCCCTGAGCTGCCTGCTCTCCCCTGAGCTGCCTGCTCTCCCCTGAGCTGCCCTCTCTCTCCCTGAGCTGCCTGCTCTCCCCTGAGCTGCTCTCTGTGATCTGCCCTCTCTCTCTGTGAGCTGCCTGCTCTCTGTGATCTGCCTGCCCGCGGGGGATCTGCCTGGCTCACGGGGCTGTGCTGCAGAGCCTTCTGCAAGCACATGGCTGGAGCAGTGCTGGAAGGCTGCTGCCTGCCTGCTGGAGCTGAGGGCTCCAGTGTGGCACTTGGGCAGTGCCCACCTTGAGCCAGCCGTGGGATGGTCCCTTCAGCCCTCTGGCTGTGTGTCATTGCCCTGGAGTGGCCGTGGCCGTGCTGGAGGGCTGTCTGGAGGCCAAGGGTCAGCCTCTCCTACAGCACAAGTTGGTACAAACTTCTGAAAAATACTCTCCTTAGAAATGGGCTTTTTGAGTAGACCTGGTTTATTTACCTCCAGAACAATTTCTGCTGAGAAGAAAGCAGTTCCCCATAGAGGGCAGAGAAATTCAGTCTTTCTACTGGCTGCCTTTGGTGCCTTGGAAAATATTTTTGAATACTTCTATTAAAAATCAAATGAGAAGCGTGTCATGCCCACAGGCAGTGGTCTCCTTTTTTTAAAGTGTGTTCATAACAAACATGCCTCTGCTCCAGAGACTCTCATGTGGATTGTGTTTTAAACAGCAAACTGATAGCCAAATTCAAATATATTTTCACACCATCTTTTTTTGGTTAAAAATAGCTTTGGAAAGCACAAGCAAACTCAGACTGATGTTTGCTTTTTCTTATTTTATCTGTACTGTTCACCATCATCTGCATCAAGGGCTAAAAATACATTGTTCTTCCCAAAACATGCCCTGTTTTTGAAGGCAGATAACTTCCAGATGATTGGTGCGGTAGATAAAATCTGCTGGCTGAGGACATGGGTGTGATGCACTGCTGGAGAATACACGGGGCCCTGTCTCACACACGGGGCATCCACGGGGCCCCGAAGGCTGCTGGGTTCTCCTGGCAGGAGGGCGATGCTCAGTGTCTGCCCAGACTCAGGAGCTCTCACTCAGCTGAGGCAGGAGCTGCTCCCTGTGCCTCGTGCTGCACTGAGCCCCTCTGTGAAGAGGAAGCATCTTTTTTACGTGTGGCAACGCAGTCCAGAAGATTAATGATAACATTTTATTAGAATTCACACCGACCAGGGCTCTGCAGTGGAAGAATCAGATTTGAATTAAAGGGGCAGAGCTGTGCTGGCTGCTCGTGGGTGCTGACTCGTGCAGCTGCTGTGCCTGGCTGGGGCTGAACGCCCTGCTGGGGCTGGATGGCCACTGGTGTAGTCCTTGGTTGTTGGCCATGCCCAGGGCTCCAAGGGGTGGAGGGGGCTGGCACTGAACAGTTGGTAGACAGTTTTGGAAGCAATATTAAAACTGATGTTTGCTGCTTAACCTGACTGGAGTCGTTGGGCTGACGGGAGCAGCATCTTCTGCCCTGTAGTAACATTTGCCATTTCCTCCCTTTCCCTCAGGCACATCTCGCTGACTCTGCCAGCCAGCTTTCGGGGCAAGAGTCACAGCACCCGCCTGGACCTGGAGCACCAGCACTCCAACCTGTACGCCATCTCAGGTGAGCTGCCCACCACGCTGCCCTGCTCTGCCTCACTCGCTCCTGCTGGGCACAACAACTGCTCCTGGAGGGTTTTTTGTAGTGCTATTACACCTGAACAAATACTGTCATGGGCATGGTGGAATCACACTTAGCACAAGTTTTGTTCTGTTATGTTGTTTTTGCAAGAGGAAAAAGATACTGGATTTAAACCTGACTCTGTCAAAGCCTAATGAAAGTCTAGTCCCATAATCTGGCTGAAGGAGATGTAGGACAGTTGGAAATTCAGCAGTTGGTTCAGTGGGCTGTGCAGTTGAAACTGCTTGTGCATAATCAGGGAAGAGAAAATGGCAAAAATGTACCATTCACAGGTTCCTCCTATTAATAGTGAGTGACACTTGTAACATGGGAACATGGCACTAATTCATGTACCATAATCAAAGGGTTATGTAAAAGGTAATCTCTGCCTGAAACTGCAGCTTCAGGTTCCTGAAGAGATAGAATGTAACAATTACGTAATCCTTGTCAGTCCTCGTTTTTCTTGTTACTCTTCTGCCCTAATACATTTGGAAATGTAAGGGAAGGTGTATTCCTGTGTTCACATGAGACAATTCTCTATGGGGATGGGAAGCTGTGCTTTCTCTCCTGGGAAAGCACCAAATGCACCAACTGCAGCAGCTCTATGTGGGTGTTAGTGGGACTGCCCTTGCTACAGGATGTGCTGGCTTCTGCTCGTGGTGCAGCCTGAGGAGGTGCCTGCTTTACAAAGAGCCTGAACACTTTACCAGATCCTTACAGGCAAAGCACAAAACAAGGCCTTGTAGAACCGGACAGGGCATTAGTTCTTCTTGTTTGCTTGAGCAGATTTTCATGTGTATAACTCTTTATTTTTCCTCCAATTGCACATTCTCCTCCAGAAACACTGTTATGAGTTGGGCCTGTGTTGTAATGGCTATTACAGCTGTGAGTTCTTTCCAAAGAAAGGGTCTTGTCATATGACACATCCTGTGCATTGACAGGATTTTCGTGCACAGCTCCTGCCCACGGCTGCCTTGTCAGCAGCTGCAGTGAGGTGCTGTAACAGTCCTCTTTGTGTGCTTAAACCTTGCCGAGGTGGATTAGCCCCCAGACGCTCTCTGGAAGCCATTCCCAAGTTTCCTGTTCCGTCGGTGTCGTGTGCAGCCAGTCTGGGCTATCTGCAGTGCTGCTGCAGTGCCATGGCAACAGGAGATTTAGGAGCAGGCTGCCACGCCTGGGCTGCTGCCAGGGCTCCTGTGCCGAGCTCTGGGTGCGTGCAGGATGTGCGGTGGCCAGGGGCCATGTGGTGGGTCCCACACACCGCCTCCAGCACACACAGGGTCCCTCTCTGCCTGTGGACAGGCCTGTGGGCTCCCTCTCTTGGCTCCCAGGCCAGAAGAGGGGTTCTTGGGGCTGTGGAGGAAAACAAAAGCCATTATGAGCAGTCTCTTCCAGTTTCAGTATGGCCTCAGTCTGCCTTGGGCACAGGAGGAGCTGCTTGGGAAGGGAGGGCTGTAATGGGGGTAGTGTGAAGAGCTGCAGCCTGGTCTCTCTTTGCTCTCTGTAGACATGCACGATTTTCTCAGTATTCGATGAAAACAACACTTCCAGCTGTGGTTCAGCATGTTTGTGGAAGATAAAATGAATTTTGGCTGTCGATTCTTTTTGTATCACAAATACATTTTGGCAGAATGACTGTATCCTCACTGGAACTGCCCATTACCCCTTGGGCTATGTAATGCGGTTGTTGTTTGCACAAAACTGGAGTCAATGGAAAAATGGTCCTGAAAGCAGTAATTGCAATTTTTAACCAGTCTTTAGTCATTGCCAGTCTGGGCCATGACACACTGGGTGACCAGAAAGTTAAGGAGGCTTCTCTTGGCAGGATGCAGATAGGGAAGCAGTGCCCAGAGCCCATCACGAGCCACGGCAGCGCAGCCCTGGCACTGCTGGCATCATCCTCGTGCCCAGCAGCCTCCCTCGTCCCACCCCATGCCGTGCACCCAGACCAAAAGGCAGAATTAGTTCTAAGCTGTTGTGCAGAACGTCTGTGGGTGCTGTTGGGAGCAGGATGCTGAGGAGCTGACAGGTTTAATGTGCATGCTGGGGCAGGCAGCTGCTGGAAGAAGAATGCCTCTCTCCAGACAGACCTGTTGACAGACATGGCTCAGTATTTCACAGCGCAGTCTTTCCTCATGGCCTTCAGTTTAATTAAGATGTTGTTGTGACTACATACTGCCTTCATTTCAGACTTGAGCATCTTCTGCCAGCATATTGCTTTGGCTTATCAGAGGCACAAGCACAGTAAGGGAGAGGCAGCCCTCGCAGGCAGGCACAGATAATAACATACAGGGAAAATTCCTCAATGAAGTGAAAAATTATTTATAATAATGGTACTCAAATAGAAGGGAAATAAGTCACTCTAAGGGTATATAAATTTTTATGATAGTGTATAAACAGCCATAGCCTGCCTTGTCTCCCATCTATTCCTGCAGAGAATGAGGGCAACATCTAGCATAAAGAAAAATACAATAAGAAAATGAAGAAATGAATGGGAAGAGCTGGAGGATTGATCACCCAGTGTATTTGTATATCCTGATGTAAAAGGTGCTGCTGACAGGTGGCCAGGTTTCTTCTGTATAAAACCATGTGTGTGCTGTCAGGGCAGTGTGAGCAGCCTTGTTTCGATTGATGAATTGCCTGCTTTCTTGATTAAACCTTCCATCACTTACAAAACAAAAAGCCTGTGTTTCAATGGCAGAGTGGGACATGTCAAAAAAATCTGTCTGCTTTACCTTTGTGCAGATGTTGGGCACAGACTGTAACATGTATTATTAAAACGAATGTGGCATTTACTGTGCATTATTTCTTTCCTGGGAGAAGGGACCTGTAAATTATATGCTAATAATAAGCTTTAACCCTTTCAGGAACCAAGAGATATAGGAATGTAAATATTCTGCAGGCCTCACTTAATTGGATGGGCTCTAATACCACAGCAGCACTCTGAAGTTATTAAGCAGTGGGTTCCAGCCCTTGCTGCCCATGATCTGTGCATTCTGCTGAATTGGGTTGTCTTTTTTTTTCCCCTGAAATTTCCCTGTAGCCATCTTCAGCATTGTATTACAGGTAGATGTGTTTTGGGGCAGTAGCAGACAAGTTTGTGTAATTTGACTCCAGAACAATCTCACCCCCTCTCCTGGCATGTTCTCAGATCAGGATAGAAATTGTGTTGTATGGAGTCTATCAGTCTGTACCACCCCATCAGAATGTGTGCATAAAGCAATTAGAGCCTCTTTACACCAGTTTTGTGCAGGAAACAGTTGTATGAACTTCCAACTCCTGCTGCAGCTGGCTGTATAGCCAGAAACCCAACTTCAGTCATATGAACCTTTCCAAGGATATTTATTCTGGCAGAAATTTGGAGATAACAAGATAACCATGTTCCCTTGGGTAGGACCGAGGTTCATCTTTTGAACACTTAAATATGGAAACTGTGCTGGGAAAGCAGTAGAACAAAAGCAGAACATACTTTGGTATATGTTTGTTGGTAGTATTTTCAAGTAACACGCCAGCTGTCAGCACCCTGACAAACAGTCAAAATATTTGTGCAAGTACCTTGAAATGGTGTTAGCTGGACATACTAATGTGTTATCCATAAGTTTGGGCATCCATCCTCAAGTCATGTTAATCCTTAGAAATAAAAAAGGATCCAGAAGCGCAGCATCTCTCACTACCTGGAGCATTCTCAGTTCAGTTCAAGAGCTTGCTGAGCTGCAGGTGAAGGTTTTCATTCCCTTTAGGAGGAGAAAAGCCATGTCTTCTGGGTTGGAGCTTAGATGTCAGATCCCAAAAACACAACACACTTTATTTCCAATAAAGCCACGCCTGTGCTGTGACCGAGACTGCAGCACTTGCTGTTTGTTTTGCTGAGGAGCCATGGGTTTTCCAGCAGTCATTTGATGCTGAAATGCCTTTGCATGTATTTCCTACCTTAAAGGTACTGTTTTGTGGTCTTTAAACACTTTATTGATGCATCTCAAGTTACTTGTGTGAAGTATTTTTCTGTGGGAAGCTGGGCTGAGCATCAGGGAAGGAAGTGTGGCCGGCTGCCAGCGCAGTGTTGGCTGCAGTGTGTGTGCCAGCCTGCCATCAAGGAGGAGGTTTCCGTGTGCAGCTCTTCCAGGTGCCAGTTTCTCCACAGCTCTGCCTTGTTTATTTTGGAGTCACACACCAGTATTTATTACCTTAGGGAGGTAAATATTTACTTAAATGAGTATTTATTATATTTATACAGAAATAGTTTTTTATGATATTTAAATATTTATTGCCCTCTTTAAGACACTTTCTGTGAAAGGTCAGAGCAAACTGTGGTCTGAGAGTCTGGAGAGGGAAACATTTGTGAGCAGAGGCTCCAGTCCAAGTTCCACCTGCTGGGTGACACAGGTGAGCGTTCCCAGCAGGAAGCCCAGGGCAGAGCCCCGCTGGGGAGGGGGCAGAGGGTCTCAGCCTGGTGCAGCCCAGCCAGGGCGAGGTGAGCAGGGTTTGGCCGTGGCACGAGCTCGAGCTGAGCTGGGTTGGTCTGCAGGAGGATGGGCTGTTCCTGCAGGCACTGCAGCGACGTTTGCCGTTCACTCCACGCAGGTTTCTAACCCAGCTCTCTGGAGGCAGCAGAGAGAGTGGAAACTGATGTTAATGGTCTGGAAAAATATCAAAGCCAGTGGATTCCTGGCAAGGAAACCGGGTTGCTTTTCCCTACTGCAGGCTGGGGCTCTCGGCAGGGGGCAGGTGTCATCTCCCTGGGCAGTGGCGTGGGAAGCATT
The DNA here is from genome assembly GCF_024509145.1 of Vidua macroura. Lineage (NCBI taxonomy): Eukaryota > Metazoa > Chordata > Aves > Passeriformes > Viduidae > Vidua > Vidua macroura. The sequence continues at coordinate 540,860 of NC_071591.1, read as the reverse complement.
TGCTTCACACGCTGCTCCTGAGACAGCAGTTTGCTTCCTGATTCCTCCTGTTCAGGAGGGGCTAACTTGGAAATGCCTTGGGGTATCTACTCCCCCATCCCCCTCTTTTTTTTTTTTTCTTTTTTACTTTAGTAGTGAGAAAAGAAATCTCTTTCAGAGGTCTTTCTAAATTCAGATGTTATATTTCAGTGCTCATATGTCAACTTCCTTCTTGTTGCAAAATGCCAGGTTATCTGGCCACATGTGCTACTTCCTTAGTTGTCTGTTTCCTTTTAAAAGACACAGTATCTCTCTTCTGTGTATAGGAGGACAGGTGTTTTAATCAGAGGTTAATAATTGATTTCTACAAACTATTGTTTTGCTTCATTATTTTTGTAGATAATTAAATTATGCACTTGTCACAGTGTGTTTACTTCACTAAAATAGGTAATTTTGGAAAAAAAGAGAGAGATTTTATCCTTTGGATTAGTGCACAAAGATTGCCTTTATCTTCATCTTCTAGCACAGTTCCTGGTGGTTCTGCAATTGCCTCTGATGTTCAAGGGTTTTGAGACCCCCAGTCTTGGAAGGGGAGGTCCTGTGCTGTATCTTACTGTCGGCCCCCATCCCTTCACTTATGCTCTTGGTGCTTCTTAAGAGTAGAAGCGTAACTAAATATATATACACTGAATTTTAATCAGGATGGTCCAAAAGCCAGACAAGTTGTGACACAAGCTTTATTCTGCATTGAAACCTCTTTCCTGAAGCTGAGATTAAAGTCAGCCTGTTCTTTACCCTATTGCAATTTCCAGTCTTTGGACTAAGAGACCTGGATAATCTTCCAGCTATGAAAGACTCTATTAATATCCAGCAGTTCAGGGAGCCTGGAGTCTCATGTAAAATGCTGCAGCTGCATATTTCAGAAGGGGAAGTGTGTTACTTAATGCTATACTTAATGAGATTCAAAAGTGTGTTTCTTAAGACATGATCCCCTCTGTGGTGCACAGACCCTTTAGGTGTGCTGCTCAGCGTGCCACACGTGTCACCCAGGCTGTGCTGGGGCAGGAACCCCAAATGGGGGTGATGGAGCCATGAGTTCTCTCCCAGGTGACATTTTTAAGACAGACAATGAGCCTGCTGTTGTGGAGGCCCTGCCTGGCTACTGCCCTGCCCTCACGGTGGTCACGGCTCCCTCCGGCGTGGGAGCCATGTCCCCTCCTGCTCGGGGACGTGGCCCTCACCCGTGTTCCTCAGCTCACACATCACCTCCCACGGAGCCTGGGAGGATTACCTGGCTGTAACCCTGTACCATAAATTATGTATGAGCAGGTGTGCCGGGCACAGGCTGGGGGCACATCGGCTGCGCAGGCCGCAGCGGGCTGATGGAGGGAAGGGTGATCCCTGAGGTGATGTGGATCCCGGGACAGGGCAGGGGTGCCCTGCATGCCCCACAGCAGCCCTGGGTGAAGGCCAGTGGCTGATGGAGGGAAGGGTGATCCCTTTGAGCTGAGTGGATCCCAGGACAGGCCCTTGCCCTGCATGCCCCACAGCAGCACTGGGTGAAGGCCAGTGGCTGATGGAGGAGGATGAGCCTGCGGGACTGGCGCCGTTCCCACGGAGCACAACCTTGGGGTGGCCTGCACTGTGTTTGTTTTGCTTTGCCGAGTGCCAGAGTTTAATTTTTTTTAAATGGGGAGCCGCTCAGAGGTTTGGATATTTAAACAGTTATTAGCCGAATGACAATTAACAGATTGCAGAGACAGATTTTCTTTTCAAAACCTCCAAAATTGAGTACAGTTTGCAAAACTATCACAGCATAGTAATGACAATGAATTTTGATTTCCCGGAACTGATATTAGACTCCTTATTAAACTATGTGCATCTGCTTTTAATTTACTCCAAATAATTGGAAAATGCAATGAAGCTTTCCAATTAAAGCTTGGCTTTATACTGTTTAATAATACCCCCCATAATATTATAGCTTATGAAGTGACAGGTGAGTTGGTGTATGAATAAAACATAAAGGCAGCAATAAGGGACAGAAAACCAGAGACAGTTGTTGGGGATTTTAAATGCTGGATGTAATTTGCATATATTAATCTCTTCTTTTCAGCCTTATCAGGCGTTCTTCAGTATTTGAAGTTAAAATAGCATTGACAGGCAGGAGTATGCTTAGTTTTTTCAAGGATTTATTACTTGTATAATTTCTGATCTTTAATAAGCAGATATGACTGATCCTCATAGTTCTATAGAAATCAGTTAATTGTTCCAGATGGCGTGTACTGATTATGCAAAATTACTTTTCACACCATTTTTTTTTTTTTGATGGAGTTTGGAGTAAAATTAAATTTTTTATAGCCTTCTTATCATGCTGTTTTACAGTGGGTTTTGCACAGAAGTTGAATTTAATCTACTATATTACATTGACCAGCAGAGTTATTCTAATGTAGCATTCTGTGATTTGACAAAGAATAATAGAACACGTTGCTCATTGTGCATTTCTGTGCTGCTAATAAAAAGGAGTTGCAGTGCAGCAAACCAGGCTGTTATTTATGAAGAATGCTTAATTCGCACAGTTAAAAATGCAAAATTGTTACAATGAGATGTTTGCTCTTTTGGATAGAAGGCTTGGGCAGAATAAATGTAAATAGTCTTGTTGCTACAGATTCCATGAAATAAAGCAGGAGATTGTGAATGCCTGGTGTGGCTGGGTGGGATGGCACTGGGAGGAGCAGCCATCCAGGCAGCACGTCCCAGCTCCGAGCAGGAGATGTCACTGGTGTTTTCCCTGATTATCACCATCCGGATATCTCAATGGCATCATTTCATAATTGAAAACATTTGTAAAGGTTGTTGGGCTTCATTTATCTAATGAAAAGCTGTTTATACAAAATAAACCACACGTAAAACCCTCTTGCTAATAAGTTCGTTGCAGTTTGTTTTGGCAGTGACTCAGTTGTTTGCGGGAGGTGTCCCATGGCCTGGCTGTCGTGGCTGGCTGCAGCAGGGCCCAGGGTGGCTGCCAGCCGTGGGCAGAGCAGGTGGGACAGTGCCATGGGCACTGCTGCAGGTCTGGCCACGGGTCCTGCCGGGCCCTGGGTAATTTTGGTAGGTCCCAGCCCTCGCCAGGCCACCAAGGTCCTGCTCAGCCCCGGGCTGGGGGCTGCACTGCCCAGAGGGCCACTCGGGGCCAGGCCCAAGGCATCTTACTGATCCTTGAAAAGCAGAACAGCAAATGTGTAAAAAATGACCTTATGGTTAATGGATAAGTGGGGGCACCACAAATGGACTGTTATGAAGGCTGCATATTTTTAACTCAATAGAAAAAAAAAAGACAAGTGATTAAGTCAGCCGTTAGAAAGCTCAGAATTTCTCCCATCTCCTCTTGAACTAGAAAATTGTTTTGTGTATACTTTTATATGTACATATAGATATGAATATATAATATATATGTAGACAACTAATGGCATAAATCAGAAATTATTAGAAAATATTTGTTCTAATGAAGTAATAATTTGGTGGTAATGTATTTCATCAGTGTAGCTTAAGGCTAAATTAAGTGGACAGACTTTATATGGATTCTCTAATTTTAATCTTCAAAATGCTATCTAACGTCTCATTAAGACTTTCATATAATGTATCTTAAGTACAGTCGTTAAATATAGTTTAGGGAGATGTATGTTCAGATATTGCTTAAAGATGTTTTAATAGGCCCATTTACTCTGATGATATTAATGAGCTCTTAACACATATTAAGCTTCTAAAACTAGTGGTGTCTCCTTGCAGTGAGCAAACCAGCATAGGAATTGTGGAGGAATTGGGTGTTCCAACAAAGCCAGTTTTCCAGGGACTCTCCAGGGCCTGGCTCCATCCCTTTAGCTGTGTCAGCACAGGATGGTGTCCCCGCTCCTGGGGTGGTGTCCCCACCCCAGTGTGTGCCTCGGGCGTGTGGGTGGCTCTGTGTGGGTGGCTCTGCGTGGGTGGCTCTGCGTGGGTGGCTTTGCAAGGGTGGCTCTGCCAGGGTGGCTTTGCAAGGGTGGCTTTGCAAGGGTGGCTGCTGCATCGTCACATCCAAGCTTCAGAGCTGTGCGTTGGGAACTGGCCAGGCCAGTGATCTCGGGGTCTGTGACATGTTTACACACATTTGGCTGCATCTGTTAAAATAAACAAATCAGATGGGTTAGGGAAGAGCTAACTATGGGCCTGTGTTTAGATAAATTCTGCTTTTTGATCATCTAAAGGGAAGATGCAAGAGTTGTAATTAAGATAATAAAAACTGCTCATTCTCTGTTGTCACTTCAATTCCAACTCAGAAAGTTATTGCAAAGAAAATTCTCTGGTTTCATCACTCAGCTCTTCTTAAGAAATCCTTCTGAGTTCAGAGACTTTTATAATTACTAAATTGGTTTGTTAGAGGGAGATAATAGCAAATTTTTTCTTTCCATAATTGGACATTTCTTCCCTGTAGGCTAATGCAGGCGCAGCACTCACATACACAATGAGCTGTGCTTTTGAAAAACCATAACTGGCTAATAAGTGCCGTGGTGTCATCGGAGAGTAATGGTGTGCTGATTAGCATAATTAATGACAAATGGTGGTGCAGAGTGGGTGGATTGGTTTAGCAGATGATGAATGTGCTGCGCCAGGGCCGGGCCCTGCCGCGGTGGCGTGGCAGGCTGGCAGCGCTGCCACTCGCACCTGCCACCGCTGCCCGCCAGCCCAGGGCCCGGTGGCACCAGCCACGTGCTGGCACGGCTCCCGGTGCTCCGAGACCTGGCTGGTGGCACAGCACGTCCCTGCCAGCGTGGGGCTGGTGGCTGGTCCCCGCGGGCTGGGGCAGCACCAGCGGAAAGGAGCCGGGGGCTGCTGTGGGCCACGAGCAGTCCTCATCCTCCGAGGGCCGGGGGGCCACGCCAGGCACTGGCCGTGCTACAAGATGGGCACATTAATCTGTGATTTGATTAATCAGGGCTAATTTACATTCACAAATGAGACTGATAAAAATGGAGTTACCTTTTCACCTTAAGGAGGAGGAGGGATTATTTCTAGGTTGTCTCTTTTTTAAGTGATAAGCAACTCTTTTACCAATAAAGATGAAAATACTTAATTTGCATTAGCAAAAGAAGCTAATTATTATATAGTTAATTAGCATCTGGAAATGAGGATTATCTTAATTACAAAGCACAGTTTCCTTAATAGCTACAAAACTGTAAGTTTGATGTGTGTGGAGATTGGTGACTATTATTATGTAATTACTGATCATATTAATGGTGCAGTGTATTTAGATATCATTTGCATATGCAAATGAAATTTACCTGATAGAAATATGTGGTTCCAGTAATGATTTTGAGCACTTAAAAATTAAATCCCATTAGAAGCTGTGGATCCCGCGTGGCTCAGTGGATCTCCTCCTGCAGAAGTGCTTTTGGCTCGGCGGGGCTGTGGCTCTGTGCCTGGCTGCTGGCACGAGGAGGGCACCTCCCCTGGCCTTCAGCCCCCAGCCACGGTGTCAGGGACACCCTCTGCAGCACTGAAGGAGGCCTTAGCTTTAGGTCTGTGTCGAGGCTCTTCTGGCTGGGTGAATGCTCCGTGGGGTGGTGGGAGCGTGTTCTGTGCGTCACTGAGCTCCAGGGCAGAAGATGGGTATCCCCCCATCCTTCCTGGCCATGTTCAGGATGAGTTTCTTTCCAGTGACTTGAAGGCATGCTTGCAGAATGGAGAGCATGGTGCTGTCAGGGCAGCTGATCTAGCTTCTTTCTCCTGCTTTTATTGGAAACACAAAGCTGCTGTGTGTTAAAAATAACTTGAATTTCTTAGACCAAAACCATGTAAAGAGAGGACGGTGCACCGTTGTCTCCCCTGGGAGTCCTGTGGGACAGATGTTGGTCACTCAATGCACTGCTGGAGAGTGTGGGGTGCTGCTGGGCAGGATCACAGCATCATTGCAAGTGTGAGCATCTGCCCCTGGCAGTGCCCTGGCTGCTGTCCAGAGAGTCTGGGGAGCCTAGGTTCTGTCACAGTGCAAACAAATCCCACCTCACGCCATAGGTGGCTCAGCTAAGGAAAAAGCTTCCGGGGCCAGACACCGTAACGACATGCAGCTTGTGGATTTAATACCCCTGCCCCTGCCCCGCAGCACTGGAAGCGTGTGGATGTTTCTCTCATCAAGCAGCAGGAATTTACAGCTGCCGGCCAGGGAACACTGCGGCCATTGTGGGGCTGCCCGAGATGCTTTTTGCAAGTGCTGCTGCAGCCTGCGCTGCCCGGCCGCCGTGGCAGACAGACATTACATGTTTAATGACTTCCAAGGAGTCTGTCATTACAGCCAGAGCTGAAGGGAATGGAAAAGCGTCTGGGTTTCTCCTCAGCACACAGCCGTGAGCGGATGCTGGAGGAGTACCTGCCTCTGCCTTTCCTTTACCTTTCCTTTGCCTTTGCCTTTCCTTTGTCTCTGCCTTTCCTTTCCTTTGCCTTTGCCTCTGCCTTTCCTTTGCCTTTCCTTTGCCTTTGCCTTTCCTTTGCCTTTCCTTTGCCTTTCCTTTGCCTTTGCCTCCCCATCTTTAAGCAGGCCCTGTCCCAGCTCTGCCTCAGCCCCATGCGAGTGCCCTGGTTTGTATCTGCTCTGCTCTAATTAATTAAGGGTTGTGGCTTGGAAACAGCACATGCTAAGGTGTGATCTTTGATGTTTAGTGTGGTGCAGAGACTTCAAAGGGGACATTTTATTAAAAAATAATAAAATCAAGAGCTCCTAAACACTTGCAATTTGAAGAGCTTGTTTGAAGTCTCTCCATGTTCTCTGGTGCTGATGGAGTCACAGTGCTGAGGTGCTCCTTAGGCGTCACCATGCAGTACTTAACCTTCACTTTATTTAAAAAAGAAAATAATCAAATCCAGGGGTACTTTTTCAAGTGTTTTTGTGGCTTGATCTTATGAGTAAAGAACTAATTGTGCCATGTCATGAGCTATGCAGGAAACGGAGAAAATCAAGGCTGACAATCAAATTAGCAAAAATGAAAATTTAGTCCAGGTCTGTTTTTTTAATCAAAGTCATTTCAAGAGGAACAGGAAAGCTGTAAACCTTTCCCAAAGCAGAGGTTCCTTCCCCAGCCAGGCCCCTGCTGTCCCACTCAGTGCACCAGGCATTGGGTGGTTTGGTGCTGCTGCCATCCTGCTGCCTGGCCAGGCCCGGGCACCGGGCACCAGGCTGGGCATTCCCAGCTGGCTCTGCCCTGCTGCCTCGCTGCCCCATGACAGCCCTGGGGACAGCTCCTGCTGCCCAGGTGCCACGGGACCTGCAGCCCAGCTGCCACAGGCCGCATGAGGTGCTCTGGGGCTTTCAGGAGCTTGGGCTCGTGCCTTGGGCAAGCAGAGCTGAGCCCTGCAGCCCTGCCTGTGCCCCTGCCTGTGCCCCTGCCTGCACTCTGCACTTCTCTGTATGACACAAAGTTGTATACGTGTTGCAGCTGGTGTCTGCAGCTGGGGAGCACAGCTGGGCCAGCTGCAGGTTCCCTGTTGCAGCCGGCTTGGCAGGAGCTGTCAGGAAAAGCTGCTTTTGGTGCTGGCCCTGAGGTTTTGCCATCAGTGATTTGGTGTGGTTCCATACGGGCCTTGGTGCACTGTAGCCCAAAGAACACACACATTCACTGTTCAGGGTGCTGTTTAAATCTCTGTGTATAGAAATACAGGAATAGGAGGCTTAGCATCACGGAGAGCTGGTTTGGTTTGAAAAGCTCACGCCCTTCTCTGGATGCATTGCAAACTATTTGAAACCATTTCTCCATACTTGTGAGTGGTTTCCCTGTACTGAGGGCGCAGCGTGCCTGGTTTGTGCGGGTGTCCTGCGCTGCCTTCCCTGCACGGGTGCAGAAGCTCAGGAGGGCAGAGCTCACGCCGGGGCGTGTAGTAGGAAGCAGAGGGTGGGAGCCAGAGCTGTGTGCTTGGCAGGAGCTGCAAGAGGGCACCAAGGGCAGGTGGCCTGGCTGCACCTGCCCTGGGTGGCACCACGCTGTGCCACCAGCTCCCCATGGCTGCTCAGCCCCCAGGAAACAGCATGTCCTGTCTGCTGTGGGTCACTGCAGCTGAGCCCCAGCCTTGCCCCATGCAGGGGTGTGCTGCTGCTGGAGAGAGCAGTCCCTTGTCCTTGCCAGGCTGGGGCACACACTGCTCCTGGCTGTGCTTTCCTGCTTCAGTGGAATGGCCTTCAGAGCTCCTGTGGGCTGGGCCCCACCCGCCGCTGGGCTCAGTGGCTCTTCTGATGGGCACCTTTGTTGCCCACACCAGACAGGGGCTCATGTGTCCCTCCAGCCTGACCGTGGCTCCCCTCCTAGTGCTGCTGTGCCAGAGCTCCATGCCAGCCCCTGATTCTCAATCTGCTTTCAGAGTCCTCTGGTGCCATTTAGCTGAAAATCAAGTTTTCTCTAAGCAGGGGAGCTCTGCTGGTTTTATGGTGTTGCTGTAGGCTGGTTTATGAGATACTCTTCTTGGTGAAGGATAAACACTCTGTTAGCATTCAGGTCTGGGGAAAATGGGAACAGTTCTGCGGCATTAGAGAAAGCCCTTTCTAAAATCTAAGGTCATTTAAATTTTAAAGGTGGTAGTAGTACACACAGTGTTGGGTTTTTTGTTGGTTTGGATTAACAGTTCTTCATTTTCAGTCATGCAGGAAAACATTTTGCAAGGGATTTATTTATTTATTTATTTAAATATTTTTAATATCAAAAATTGAAAATTCTAGTGTAAAAGGCTGTGCAAAACCAGCAATAAAGAAATCCAAAGCTATAAAAGCTTGTGGTGAGAATTTAATGCAGAAACAGCTGTTATTTCCTTGGGAGTTAAGGTATATAAACTCTTTGGTGGCTGTGTATCCCCACAATGGTGGTGTGAGGAATTAGCGCTCACTGCAGTGTGCAAACGGAGCCTGCCAGGCTCTGAGGCAGCGATTCATCTGTACCCAGGAGTTAAATATGACAATGTTAGCATTTTTCATTTCCCTGACGTTACCATTAATAAAGCAATGATCCAAAAGAAGCTTTGCTGAGTCTGTTCTTTATGCTTCCATCACTCACAACTAGATAATTTCACACAGGATCGTTTTTAAATTAAATGACGATAAAAGCGCTCTGCTGTCCTGTGCTCACTAGTTCATAGAAGTCTATCAAGTCATTAATGTGTCATGACAAACTGTGAGTTGGATACGAGAGTAATTAATTATTTGCATAAATAACAGGTTGAACTTGGTGCTTTCAGCCACAATGACACATGCGTCGCACCGTGGACATCCTGGGGCCTCTGGCAGAGGTCACGGGAGGGCGAAGGCTGAGCTGGCACACGGTGATCCCACTCTCACACGGACAGCAGCTTGGAAGCTTTTGTGTTTAAGTTCTTCACTGATGGTTGCTTCAAGAGAGCATCTGATCTTTGGAGCGTTAGTGAACAATTATACAGATTTTCATAATCACCATTAATCACCACATATTTTTCAAGATAATTACAGCAACTATTATTTAGATTTCTCTTTTATGTGCACATTGTAGAAAAGAACAAGTGCTTATTACACTGGGTAGTGTAGAGAACTACCGTCTGAAGTTCTTTGTCATCCAGAAACTCATTATGTTAGCTGATGCTGCCTGTGAAAGTTCGTCAGCATGTTTAAATTAGGGTAGCATTGGCAGGTCTGATTATTTAAATCTGGTAGCTTGGCTAAAAATATAGTTATTCAAGAAAGATGAATTACTAATTTGACAACTGAGATTTAGTTGGAGTCTGCAGCACAGAAGGCAGCATCTCTCGAGTGCTTAGAGAAGGGTGACAATACTTTCACAGATTAAAGAGAGGATTTCTAAGCAAGCTAGCAAGTTGAATTATAGAGCATGCCTTAGTGTCCTCCCCACTAGAGCCTGAGAGCGAGTCTTGGTAAATTACAGTGAAGAAGTAGCCACCAGGTGGAAGGTGGCTCTGAGTTCCAGTGGTCCTGCACCGATGAAGGGGCATGTCCACTGCACCTCACCGAGGCATCCATCCACTTCTGCTGCCAGGGATGCATGGGAACACTGTCCTTCGGGGCTCAGCTTTGCGAGGTTAGTTTTGGCTGCTGGCTCTTTTCAACTCTTAACTAATTGCAGTGCCTGAGTTAATTAGCTGTGACTCTCAGGAAGGAGCTGATCCTGGGAGGCAGCAAACAGCCACTGCAAACAGGTTTCCTTCTGAAGCCCGATTTTATTTTGTTCCATTTTGAGGGAGAAGAGCACACCCTTGAAGTCCTCGTGAATGTGAAAAAGCCCACCTTGGGCAGCAGCAGCAGCAGTAGTGGGTGTCTCATCCTGTGAGCAGGGGACCCCACAGGTGAGGTGGGGGGCACAGAAGGGTCCTGCCCCCAAAGCATCTGCTTTGTTCAGGGCATTTGCTCAGCCAGGGAGCAGACGCAAGGGGGGAGCACTTCTCCCCATGCATCTTGTCTTGGGGGTCCCCACTGCCTGCCTCCAGCCCCTTGGTTAGCCAAAGGGCTCCTGGAGCCCGGCCCAGCCAGGGGTGAAGGGGTGAGGGCTGCTGCCCTCCTGGTGCTGGGGCAGGCAGCGGCAGTGGGCGCCCAGGGCTTCGTTTCTGTGAAGTTTCCAGAACTGGTGGTGTTTAAACCCGCGTGACACCGGAGCCTGGCTGAGAAAGGAGACGCTGAATGAGCACCTTGTTTTCTGCTTTCTGCCTTTAATGCATTTTAGCAGCGGGCTGGTGACGGGCCTGACACGGCAGCTCCACACACGCTCCCGCGCTCGGGGAGTGCAGCATTAATAACACACTTCCATGCATCGTGCCATTTTTAAGCATGATCGTTATGATAAAGGGCATATACTTAATTACAGGCCTGCTTAATTACAGCTCTGTTGAAGCTCGTTTGTTTAGGAGAGTGCTAATTGCGCTGCGGAGCCCTTGGCTCACCCTGCTTTTATCTGCTGCTTTGCTCTGGAGTGCTGAGCTCCGGGTGGGCCGGAGCCGTGGCCCAGGGACGGGGGCTCCGGGGCGGGGGGACGCGCACACTCTGTAGCTCAGCCTTTAGATTACTCTACAAAAGCTGGCGTGTGGCTGATCAAAGAGGGTTTCTGTCGGATAACAAGTGCAGATGGTCTTTCAGGTTTAAAACTTCCTGGATTTGGTGATGCTGCTTTTCATCTGTTTCCTTTTGTTTTCCTTTGCGCTGTGGCTGCCACGCAGCACCTTTGATAACAAAATTACTCCCGTGGAGGGGGGTTTTATATTGAAAATAGATGAAGAAAATGTAAAAGGCTGAGTATTCTTAAATGACTCTTGTTTAATCACTAACATGGTAACTCAGTGGTGCTGTAGAAGTTAGAAACAGCAGACAGAGGAGCACTGGGTTTGTGGGTGCAGATGCTTTCTGAAAGAAAACTATTTGAGGATCACTGGAGGGCCTCTCAGGGCTTAAATTTACTCTAATTTGAAGCTTTATTTCTTTCAGAGTTGAAATTTAAAGACTTCAGATGTTAAAGGTGTAAGTGCAATAAAGGGGGTGTATCTGGGGTGTGAGCTGCCTTTGAAACATGCCCTTTTCTGTGCAAATTGCTGAGTTGCGTGTTTTAAAAATAAGTGTCTCCCTTGTTCTACCACATCTTGTGGGAGGCTTCCTGTGACATGGTGTTAGCAAGACACAAACACTGAACATCATTGCACTAGGACGAATATACAAGATGGTATAAAGGCAAACAGTGCTCTGAGTACCATTAAGGTTATGCTACAGAAAAAGCTGGGCCATGTGACATGAGGCTGTGCCATGTGGTGTCATGTCCTCATGTCTGTCTTCATATTCCACTGGTTTACATCCTCCAGATGTGGTTTGCAAGTGTTTGAGCCACTGCTCACTGTTGAGTTTACACTAGCAACAGCCAGGCCAGGGAGGGTGCTTGGCCCAGGTGTTTGTCATCATCCTACCCAGGTGGTGGAAACTTACTGCCTGGTACACAGCTGGTGGTGTTGGCTGCTTTGGGGGCTACAAGTCCCCTGAACCGGCTGTTCCTTATTCTCTTGCTCACACACCACCAAGTGCTGAACTGGTTTGGTGAGGAGGTGATAATTAGAAGTGTGTCCTTCCAGTTTCAAATACTGTCCTGCTTTGCCAGGTGCACAAAATTGGAAAATGCAAAATTGAGGCCATGAAATCGCATATGGATAGAGAAAGGATAATTTGTTGGATTCCTGGCTTGGTAGGGACTGACCCAGCTATATCTTAAGTGGAAAGAAACCACTGGCAGTTTAGAGGGAGAAAAAGGCTGGCAGTAACGTTTGGGAGCAATCAGTCATGTGTCAGTGCTGTGAATACTTGATCTGTCACTGGGAATGTGTGAAGTTGCATGTCAGAAGGCAGCTGGAAACGTCACATGTGATGTCTTGTCCCTTTCAGCAATGGATGGAGTGCCTTTTATGATTTCGGAGAAATTTGCCTGCGCTCCTGAAGGGGTGAGTTGCCTTTGTTTTTCTCCCAGTGTTTGAATTCCATCGTTTCATGGGGAGCAATCACAAAACATCAAGACAAATTACCTGCTTCTGGGGTAATACATACCCAGTGTGGGCCAAATACATACCCAGTGCTTGAGATGGGCTGAGGCTGCACGTCACAATAGCTGCCCGTTAGATGGGAAAGGCTTTTGCCAGATTGCTTCTAAAACTGAATTGTCCTGGGATTTCAAGGTTTATTACCATCAAAAATAGGAATGGCAATGGGACTCCCTGGTGCTGAAAGCATTTCTAATTTCTTAGCATAGATTGTAAAGAAAGCTGCAGAGGTGGAGTTCTCCTGCATTTACCTGCTGTGAGGATGGCATAGTGCCAGCAGCTTTACTGCTTCCTGTTGTCACTCCAGAAGTTCAGGGCAGTGGTAGTGGCACAGTGCACTCCAGTGCCATCAGCTGCCACCAGGGTCCTGCCTGGCTGGGGGCGAGCTGGAGAGGGCACTGGGTGGTGCTTGCTCCACAGCGGGCACTGCAGGGCCACGCCAGCGGAGCGTGCAGCAGCACGGGCAGGGCACGTCTGCTTCACCAAACAGAAACACTGCTACTCGTTCAGAATGACCTCTGGGTGCCACTGGACCAGTGCTTGTTAAGGTTGATGATCCAGAGCTCAAAGATTCAGCATCCCACTACTAGTTCCAGAATCCATCTGATCCTAAAGCAGCATCTTTTTAAAAATCAATTTACAGGAAGCTGTTAAGACAAACACTGGGCCATCAGCTGTGTCTGATTTTTCAGTAGTGCTCCAGCTTTTTGCTTTCTTCTTCCTGCTGACAGCAGTTTTTCACATCCCTTGCTTTCTGAGAGGGTTGTTTATGGGCCATTATTCCCAGAAATCCGAAGTCCCTGCTGTGAGGACAAATGCAGAGAGATTAGGTCGTGCTAATCCTCCCCGCGGATCCTTTAGACACCATTGCCACCATATGGTCAGTTTGGTCAGGGCTTCCTGCAGCTGGTGCTGCTCACACCTCGTGCTGCAGCCACGGAATTCCAGCTGGCGTTGGAGACTCGTCCTGCAGTGGGGAGGTGGCAGGTCTCCCTGAGCAGAGCAGCACCCAGGTGAGTGTCAGCTGGCGTGCTGAGGGAGAGCAGGGTTGAAGCTGGTAGCCCCAGCCCACAGTCTGCTGCTCCAGTCTCCTACTGGAATGAGGAACAGGATCGTGCCTGTGTTTACAGATGGTGCCTCTAAATCTCTAGTGATGGAGTGTTTGCTGACTTGAAACAGAACAAAACAACAAACAAACAAACACACACCCCCTCCCTGACCCTGAACTTGACATTTTTGTTTCTTTCTTGCCAGATGCAGCCGGTTGATCTCTTGGGTATCACAATCAAAACCCTTGCAGAAATCGAAAAGGAGGTAAGTAGCCAGCCAGGCACTGAGCAAATCATGAGGGCTGTGTTCACTTCTTTTTAAGAACCCTTCCCTTATGGAAAATACTTTTCTTGTCTCTCCCAAAGTCACAGAGGATGGATAAAGTCAAGCAGTAAGCCCAGGGTCAGGGATTCCCTCTATGATCTCTGATGAGTGAAGACACTTCAGGTGGTGAATTTAATGGCAAAGTGTGGGGCCTTGTGTTTATTTCCAGATGTCTGTCTTGGTTAGCCTTTCTTTCTCATGTATTAACAATACATGGTAGAGGCAGAACACTCTTAGGTGCCTCTTGCATGTCAGGGAAGCAAATAGACTTGACTCAGCGACGTCAGGTAAACATCTTTGTGAGCTTTTAGTTTGCTAATGCTGGGAAGTTGTTGCTGGGAGAGCTGGGCTGCACTTGAGTGGGAGTGAATGTTTGAGGAGCACAGGGAGGAGGCAGCCACCAAACCAAGGGTGGTTCTGAGGGAGCGTTCTGGCACATGCATGATGTGTGTGGCACGGTGCCAAGGAGCTGTCTGCTCTGCAAAGGGCACTTCATATCTGAAGTCTCAGACTAGGAAGAAACTTGTCTCAGCAGCCCATGCTTCTTCAGGCACCATTGGTCATAAAGGCCACCTCCTGTGCCATCTAGCTGGGTTCAAGGGAGAGAGTGAGAAGATGACATCGCAAAGCTGCCAGATTCCTCAAAGCTTCTCCACTTCTTTATTCCAGTTAAGACCAGTTGCCCAGATCCACCCTCTTCTGCCTGAAAGTTTCATCTGAGTACAAGAAGTTGGTCAGGCCCAGTTGCCAGGGCTTTTGCAGGCGCCCCGAGGGACCTGCAGTGGCTGCAGTAGTGGACCTGAAGGTGGTGCCTGACAGGGGCAGTGGCTGACAGATGCACCCACTGCCTCAGGCACTGCAGTCTGCCACGTGGCACACATGCCACCTCTCTGGGACTGCCTGTGTCTGTCAGGAGGGACCCTGGGAGCAGGGGATGCTCAGGGCTGGCAGCTCTTCCACGTGCCTGGCTGCTTTCCCACTCTTGCCCTAAGCTGGCCGGGGAGCAGATGGTCCCTTTGGCCAAAGGGGAATCCGCGTGGTGCTGAATTCACTTCTGCATCGTCTCTGTGTGCTGCCTGGTGTGGGACAGGTCTGGCAGCTTGGGGGCTGCCTGGAGGGGGCTGGGCTGCACAGCCCTGCTTGTGCCCTCGCAGGCCTGTGGAGTGGAGGGACACCAGCCCTGGAATCATTTGTGTGGGCCAGGGAGGAGAGGCCAAGCCCTGCCTGCTCCCACAGCTCCTGCTCTGTAGCAGGCTGTGTGCGTTCCAGCGTAATGAAAAGTATGATTATGCAGCCCATATTCCTTGATGAAGCATCTTGTCTGCACACAGAGAGCTACACATATAAATATTGTGAATTTCGGCATGGCTTTATTTCCCTTGCAAGCAATAGCACCATTACAGCAAATCTTCTGGATATCCAAAGCAGCCAGAACATTCTCCCTGGAGCAAGATGCCTTGCAAAAAATATTCCCAAAGAATTCCAAGAATTACTGTTCTCTGTCACCACATTTGCAGATGTATGCACCCATCCTCCAAGCTGCAGGCAGCTGAATTTCAGGACTCTACTCTGTCAGGAAAGTGATGGAAATAGGTGCAAATCCTGGACTGCACCTGAACTGCTCTCATTGCCCAGGATGGCACAACTGTGCCCGGGGATAGAGTGCACAGAGAGCTGGGCTATGGAGAGGTGGTGAAGTGCAGGTGTAAGCAGCACGTGCCATCACTTCATGGCTAATTTGGTGGATGTAGGACAGAGAGGAGAGTGTAGGACGGGCAGTGCTGCTGCCAGGTCTCCCAGCAGGGCTCTGGGGGTTTGTCCTTGCTACCCCTGCCTGTCCTGGGTGGGGTAGAGTCACTGAGCAGGCACCTGGGCAGGTGATAGCAAAGGTGGTGGCACTGTCACTGTTGACAGCTCTGTGGCAGATGCTGTGGCAGCGAGGGCAGTGGTCTGGCCACTGGCAGGGTGCACCCTGTCTTCATTTGCACTTGGTGTGGTGTAAAAAGTCTAGAGAGAGTCTAATTAGTAAAGGCAGCATCCAATATTCATCATTCCTTTTAAACTGATAAGGAAGGCAGTTCATTTAACCACTGAATTGCTACAAGTTTTCATGGGCTGCTTTTTGCAAATATATTTAATGAAGAAGTTGTAAATCTAGAAGAGCTTAAAATTTTAATTTTACACAGAAATATTTTTCCTTGTTTGCATGTTTGTAGTCAATTCTCCTGAGTGCAGTCACATGAAATGTTCTTTAAATGAACATATTTGCTAACTGGCATGATTTCAGATTTTAAAACATTGGTTCCAGCAATTAGGAGTTTCCTCAGTTCCCCAATGACTGGAGAGATTCGTCTTGATTATAATTGCTCTTAGCCACGCATATCTAATTTGTGTCTTTTTAAGTGTTAATTAGTAAACAGTTTGAGCTGACATCTTTATGCGTTTGGGTGTTGAAAAATGAGGCCTATTGCGTGCCAGCGGCTGCAGCATCGCGACAGGGAGGTGCAGCCCCAGGGAGTAAAGGCCTGGTACAGCCCGGGTACAACCCGGGTACAGCCCTGGTACAGCCTGGGTACATCCCTGGTACAGCCCTGGTACAGCCCGGGTACAACCCGGGTACAGCCCTGGTACAGCCTGGGTACAGCCCTGGTGCAGCCCTGGTACAGCCCTGGTACAGCCCCAGGGAGTAAAGGCCTGGTACAGCCCTGGTGCAGCCCTGGTGCAGCCCTGGTACAGCCTGGGTACAACCCGGGTACAGCCCTTGTACATCGCTGGTCCATTCCCGTTCCATCCCCAGTCCAGCCCGGTCCATCCCCGGTCCATCCCGGTCCATCCCGGTCCATCCCCGGTCCAGCCCGGCGTGCCCCATTCCCGCCCGGCCCGGCCCGGCACGAAGCCGCGGCGCCCCCTGGCGGCCGCTGTCCGCCTCGGCGGGGATCGCTCGCCGGGCCGGCGCTGTGAGCTCGGCCGGAGCGGGACTCCCGAAGCTCAGCATCGCCCCCGCGTCCTCCCGAGCCGGCACCAAAAGGAGGTCGGTGTTGGGTGGAAGTGGCACAGCCCTGGTACAGCTGGCACGGCCCCTGCACAGCTGGCACAGCCCTGGGCCAGGTACCGGCATGGTACCTGATGGTTGCCCCGACCTCGCTGGCAGCACAGCCTGTGTCCCAGTCCGGCTGCGAGGAGCGCACAGGGGGACGTGTTTGTGACGCTCCAAGAGCCACCAGTGTGACACTGGGAGATGCGTGGGAGGAGAGTCCGTGTGCGGGGCCGTCGCAGTGGGTGTGCCACGATCGTGGGCAGCTCCTACCTCGGTAGCCCCAGCGTATGGTGTTGCTTTCGCCACCCGCCCGCCACGGGAAAGCCACCGCTACCCCGGCCTCTCCTGGGGTGCCCTGGCAGCGGCCAGGGTGGCCGCGGGCCGGCGGGTGCGGCTCGCAGCGTGCCACGAGATGGCACTGCTAGAGTGCACTGCAGGCTGCGAGGGATGTCCCTCGGCTCTAGGGGCGTCCCTTGTCTGCAGCGACATCGTGCACAGGGGCACGGGGGTGTGCATATAGGGATTTTCACCCTCTTGCCAATTAAAAATGTTAATTCTGATGGTAGCGGCTTGAGTAAACTTGCCAGGGGGAATGTTTCTGACTAGCTGATTTATGGACAGGATGAGTGTGGTCACGTTTGTGTTAATGCGGGGTTTTGAGGGAGGGGGTGAGCCCTCCCTGGAGAGGTCACTGATGTGGGGTCAGGTGGTACCAGCAGGTTCACCTGGCATGGCCCTGCCTGGGCGCGGTTTCTCTCTCATTCTGCTTCTCACACCGTCCCAGCGCAGGCACGGGCGGTGCCGCGTGTGGGTCGGCGCTCAGGTGCCCTCTCTCTGCTTTGCCCACAGTACGACTACAGCTTCCGGACGGAGCAGAGCGCGGCGGCCCGCCTGCCGCCCAGCCCCACCCGCTGCCCGCCGCTGCCGCCGTCCTGAGGGGCCGCGGCCGGAGCGGTGTCCGTGCGCGCTACCGAGCGGGCCGCGGGACGCAGCGATGGAGCCACCCCGGCAGCCCTCCCGTGTCCGGCCCCCGCCGCCACCCTGCGCTGCACCGCCCCCGCGCACACCGCTCCGCCCTGGGCACCGCGGCCCTGCCCCTCGGCAGTGCCCCCTACCCCGCTGCTGCGACCCCTCTCCACGTGAGTACGGACTGAGGACTGGGAGCCTGAGGCAGCCCCTTGCTCATCCCCACCTGGTAACCCTGCTGCAGGACAGTCACAGAATGCAGAGCTGCAGCAAACCTCTGCAAACACGGCCGGGAGCCTGCAGAGCATGGAGAAATCCTATCCCTGAAAGGAGCAACGGAAGGCACGGCTGGGTACTGCCACACGGGCTGCCGTGGAGCTGCTGGGCTCTCGAGCCCTTGCAGCAGGAGGCTCCTGCGCCCCTCGGTCCAGCGCAGAACTCAGCTGCAGTGAGTGCCAACCCCTCTGCCGAGGTCTGGGCACAGAAGTTCCGCTGTGGCTGGGATCAGTCTCAGATCCACTGTGGTCACTGCGTTTGCTGTAGGCTGGGGGAGCCAGGGCCCCTGGCTCTCCCTGGGCACTGGCAGGGCAGGCAGGGTGCCCAAGGTGCACTGCAGCTCCTGAGATGAAGCACCTTCGCTTTGCACAGGGTGTCCACCTGTCCATACAGATCAAGGGCAACAAGCATCCTGTGTTTCTTCTGGGTGGATGCTGGCAGCAACACCCTGGCAGACCCTGGCTGTGGCCCACTGACCCTGGCCAAGCTGCCTATGGACCTGCTGACAACTGGGATGCCACCACCTGCCCGTCATTGAGACAGCTCTCTAACTGTTCCCCGCTAGCTGCTAGAACAAAAGAGATGTGCCTGTTTCCTGGGCATTCTTGGGGAAGCACTGAGCACTGACGTGGCACAGGATGAGAGTGGGATGCATTAAACCCTGACCTCTGCCTCCCTGTGATCGCTGACCGGGCTTGCTCCCAAGCCAAATGCATGTCTTGGAGAAGTCCGTTGCTGTAATAAGTTATTTACAAGTGCCCATCTGACTCTGTGCTGCTCTTTCAAGTCTCTGCTGTAGAACAAAGATACATCATGGCAGCAAAATGGCAATTTTGGAGTAAGAGTTAAAATGTACAACTTTTTGTATTGTAAAATACTGATTCCCTGACCCCACTGAAATGCAATTGCCATGGTAACGGTAACAGTGCTGTTGCTCTCAGCCTGGGTCATACATGTGCCCTGACCTATTTTGCACTCCCTTGGATTGATCTGGCATTTGCTAGTTGCACAGAGCAGTAACTAACAGCGGTTTTTGTACTTTCGGCTAATATTTTTTATTTGTGCATAAGTAAAATAATTCTTGTCCAAAGATTCATTTCTGGTTTTAAGGCACCACACTGTACTGCTGCAATAAGGAGCACAAAATACATTTGGGACAGACTGAGTCCAGATCTTTGCTTCAGCTTTTTCCGATCAGGTAAATAATTTTCTGGAGCTGTGTCTGCAGAGTGGCCATGTGGTTGGAGAGAGAGGCCAGTTTGGTTGCATGTACGTTGTTTTTGGACAAAAGAGTTAAAGCTGTGCACCAGCTCTGGAGCCCTTGGGTGACCCCCTGGAAATGCTCGTTTACTTGGAGCTTGCACCACCATTTTTAGTTGTTATTTATCCTGCAGTAAAGAAAAGCCAGACCTCACTGCCAGGCTTCACAAAGGCCAGATTGATGATGCCGACATCGACAAATGAACATACCATGGCAGCTTGGTCATTCGGCTCAGGTTCACTTCAAGTTCAAATCCACTCTATGCCGTAGTGCTGTGCCCATCTCATCCATCTTTTGTCTTTCTATTTTTCTGCTTGTAATTTGTTCTGTAGTTTTCTGTGACATCCGTTTATAGCTTCTCCTGTGGCTCAGTGGTCACGGCAGGTAGGCAGGAGCCATCTGCAGCAGTGCGTTCCTCATAGCTTTGGGATGAGAGCTGACCTTCCCTGTTCATGGTGGAGGAACGAGGGCTGCTGACTAGCACAGGGCACAGCACAGCCTGCAGAGCTCCAGGGGCAGTGCCTGCCCCTGGGAGATTGAGAGACAGCCACCTCTTCCCATGAGGGCAGGGTTGCCTGCACAGTGGATGGGGCGCTCAGCAAGGAGCAGGTTCTGAGAGCCACCGAGCCCCACGCTCAGTGCCACACTCCCTGGGTACGTCTGGAAAAGTGGGTGCAGAGCTTCAAGTCCCTTATGTAAGAGAAAATCAGTGCTTTAGTATTTATAATAACTGCTAGGTTTGCTCAGCCTTCTTGGAGATAACGAGCTCCGCTTGCTCTGCAGTGACCTACAGGAAACACTGGATACTTGAAACACTGTCAGGATACGTGGCTGGGACAGGCATCTACATCTTCAGGATATATTTGTATATTTACTTCTCCCTCTCTAACACTGGGCCAGCAAAGCTACTTCAGGACTCACCTGCAAAGAACCTTGAGAGATGAGTTTGCTCTCCGTGGTGTGGTCCTGCAGCACGGCGCTGCGGGGACAGCCTGTTTCAAATGCACAGACAGGACAGATGCAGTTCCTGTGGGGCAAACACAATGAAGGTGTTTTGAACAAAAAGCTGCACCTGCTGAGAGCCAGCTGAGCTCTCAGCCCTGCTAGCCGCAGGCTGAAAAACTAGGTGCTTCCAAAAGGGAGAGGGCTTGGAGCCAGTGCTTGGAAGCACAGCGAGACACTGTGCAGGGTGGTTGGCTGTGTCAACTTCTCAGCCCACTGATCAGAGGAAGCTTTTTTTATTGCACTGCTGAATTCCCGAGACCGGGGGTGTCAGGTCAGCATTTCCACTGCAAGGTTTTATTGGCTGCTCCATAACTTTTGTACTCAGGGCAGCTCATTGCAAGGCTGGTCCTTGCATCCTTACAGTGAGTCCTCCATGCTGGCACGTGCCATGGCCAGTACCAGCATCTCTGCATCTCCCTTCCTGTCCGAGAGGTGACTGTGGAAGAATTGGCCCAGGCAATAAATGTTCAGGGAGTCTGATGTGGATGTTGTCTGGCTGTGGAGAAGCCTTCTGGAGCATAAGGGGAGGGGAGGAGTCAGTGGAAAGCAACAGAAGTGAATTTGCAGAGCTTTACCAGATGTTCTTGGCTACCTTGCCTGAATTTGTAGAACAAAACTGGTCTCTAGGTAGTTTAATCTTGTGGCTGATGGAGAAGTTAGTTTGCCAAATTATTATGCATCTGCAACAGAGACAGAAAAGCGGCAGTGAGGGGTTTGCTTACTGTAAAATACGCCTTCTGATGTGAATTCCTAGTGACACGCTGCCTCCTGGATTCCTCACGGCAAGAAGCCGATCATGTGCCGAGGTGACTCGTGGCCACCCAGGCCAGGCTCTGCTGTCTGCTGTGTTGATCGTGGAAAGGCAAGAAGTTAGTCCAGAAAGTGATGTAGAGTGTGAACTTCGTGATAAAATTCAAGTGTGAATAGTTGTAACAGGTGTCTTCCCTTACGGGAGCACCTCGTATCTGTAGTTCCATAGGAGTAAACTGTGTCAGACTTTTCCTGTGACTGTCCCTGCGTGTCCCCACGGTTTGTTGGAGGTTTCCTGGGAGCCTCCTGTGCAGTGGGAGGTTGTTGGTAGTCTGTAGCATTGGGCTTGTTTGGTTTTGCACCCACCACTGCTCCCTCAGTGTCCTGAGCTCTCCAGACTGAGCCCACATGCTGCCTGGAGAATTCCTGTCCTGGGCACTGCACGTGCCAGGTAGGTGCTAGTGGCAAGGGCATGCCTCCGCGGGCCTTGGCACCTCCTCTTCTGTGGGGCCCTGGAATCTCCTGGCAGGAGGGAAAGCGGGATGGAGCTGGCCGGTGCCAGGCTGGCCGTCACCTCCCCGCTGCTCCCCGGGTGACTCTGGGTCTGTGTCCCCAGGTGTGCCACGGCCGCTCTCCCATGGCAGCCCCAGGAGCCCGGAGAGCTGCTCCTGCTCCTCCCAAAGGGCAGGCACGCCTCGCTACACCCAAATGATTACCTCAGCCTTGGAGCCTTGACCAACAGCAGGAACCCCTCCCAGCAGCAGGAATCCCCCAGCAGCCGGGCAGCCGGGCGTGCTGGTGTCAGCCAGCCCAGCCTTATCGCCTGGGCTGCGGTACAGGAGGGGAGAGGCTGCTCCTCTGCTCACAAACAAGCTCTGTGAGGTGCTGCTCGGGTCATTCACCACAGGGAAACCAAACACTTTGGATATTCTGGTCGTTTGTTGTGAAATTGTTTCCTAACAGCAACAGGTTTAAGTGTCATGATACAAATGGCAGAGAGAAACCTTTTATGCAGTTGCAAAGTGGTTTTCTAAGATGGTTGGGTTACTGAAAGTGATTTTACTGTGCATTAATCTTATGAATGTTACTATGTTTTATATTTATTTTAGATGACCCTCCTGTATTTTACAAAGGGAAGTTTCATTGTGTGATAACTCTGTCTGTATTCTTAATATAATTTGTTAAATGAAACTTGTTTTAATCAGATAATTCTGTGTGCTTCTGTGTTTTAATTTTCTGACTGAAACAGCGACCTGGATCAGAAGAGTGAAATACAGAGGTGGCAACACGATCCCCCATAGGGATCGTGCTCTTGTTTGTGGGCTTTTTTCCTTGGAAATTGGATATAAAAAGCCTTGGAAAACATGTCCAAAATGTCTTGCTCTACAGGTATTCTGCAAAGTCCAGACAAACTCAGATGTGTTTTAAGGGGCAGGATCGGGTGAAGCCTGGCAAGAGCAATCCTCAGCACAGCGATGGTGCTGGCAGCAGTGAGGGCAGTGCTGTCTCGGGCAGCACTTGCCACCTGGGCTCAGCCCGTGGCCACAGGCCTGGGCTGCAGTGGCCACACTGGCAGCAGTGCGGGCTGGTACCTCGTGGCCGGGGGCAGCAGGCCCTGAGGGAAATGGGCTGCTCAGCCAGGAGGAGGCTAACACTGCACCACACTGAAAATTGTTTTTCTTTGGGCTAAATTATTATTCTTCTGAACTTGACCCAAGCTAGTGGTGCACAATCTGACCTCTGGCATCTTCTCACCCCAGACAGTATTTCTGTCTCGCTTATTTTGAGTGCTCTTTGAATTAAGGGAGATTAATACCCAAGTTCCCGACATTCTCTTCAGGCATATGTTTTTATAACCTTTTGAAAGCAGTACCACTTGTTCCACAAAAAACTCAGAAGCAGCATCTTGTGGCTGCCGTGGGAGCTGTCACCAGCACCTGATTGAATGTCCTGGCTGGGGAGGAGGTGGTGTGGGGAGGACATAAACCAGAGTGGGCCCATCCCGTGCCAGCCCACGGCTTCCCAGGCAGCAGGCGGGCGTGGAGCTCCCAGAGCCAGGCCAGTGCTGCTGGGCTGCCAGCATCTCTTCACCTGCTGCCACTGGCTTGGGCTCAGTCCTGTGGCACAGCACACCCAGTGCCTGGGAATGCTTCCAGGCCTGGCCAGGAGAACCCGCATCCCCCCAGCACTGGGACTGGAGCTGGCTTACATCCATCATTCACAGAACTTGGTTTCTAAGGAAAATTTCTAATTTCTTTTGCTCTGCTTAGTGCTTTGAGACGTGGAAGCAGCAGTTTCTCTCTGGAGAGGTGTCTTGGGCCATTCCTGCCCCAAGGAAATCCTCCCAGTGCCTGAGGGGAGCAGCAGGCGCTGGGGCTGGGGGCGGCTGGCACAGTCCCCGTGTCATCAGAGGGTTTTTTCGGCTTTGTGAGCCGGTGGCTATGCTGGTGTTTTGTTTTCTTTTCTCCTCTCCCTCCTACAGCTTTAAAAATTAACTTGCCTGGGGAGTTTCTCAAAATCCTTTCCTTTCTCTGGAATGATGGATAAGCCATGTAACTGATTGTCATGGCCCTAGGGAGGATAAACATCTTCTGCAGTTTAAAATAAAACCTCCTCGCTCCTTGGTTAATAAGTGTTGAAAGAAGCACAAACAGAGCTAACACAGGATTTCCATGACTAACAAGATGACCACATCAGTGAATGTTGTTTGGGGTTAAAAATGACTCAGCTTTTGCTTCCCATGGGTAAGAAGTTTTATCCCAGTGCAGGAAAAGCTGCCAACAGCACTTTGAAGCTCTGGCAAACATGATGGAGCCAGGATTGTGAACTGGGAAGTGTTTGAATGCCGGGTTAAAAAAACCCTCATAAACTCTGCTCCATGTGTGCGGATTTCTGGAAGATAAAGGAGCCCACAGCTTCATCCAGCTTGTGCTGACTCTTTTCTTTTCAAAAGCCTTTTCAGATGTTTTCACTTTTCTGCTTGCTTTGTTGAAAGATGTAAAAATTTAAGACAACCACAAAGTAAACATTTCAAAACTTTCTAGTCTGAAAATTAGTGACATTTTCAAAATCCCTCAAATTCCATTTCAGCACTATCAGAAATGAAGATGTTTGGGGTTTTTTTGATTGGCAAATTTTCCAGGCAGGTTTTTGTTTATTGATAACTTTTATTTTTCAAAGAAAATGGGTTTATTATTCAGTGGAAACACTAGATAAGTAGATGTCTTGTCAAAATCAAGCAGGTTTTCTTTATTAGAGTGAAATAGTAATGAACTCATCTGCTTCCAATATTTATAAAGAGTAGGGAAGGCCATTAATTCTGCTGCTTGTGAATAAAACCATCTGTGATTTCTTTCCATTTGATGTGTTTTGGTTTTAATATACATTTTTCACAAATAAGTGTAGGGATTTTTTGTGAAAATGTCACATTCAGAATCTCATAAAGAAGGAACGCAAGGAGGGGGAAACGAAATGTTTTGTTAGCTCAGTAATTTCTCACCTTGCACAGAGAGTAAAATTCCTGCCAACTTTAACACATTAGGCGACAGAATTACATGTTCAGCTCTAATGCAATCCATGACATGGAACAAGGCAAACAGAGGATGTTTGGAAGTTTGTTTTCCTTTGGGAATCACACAGCACATTTAACTTAATCTGTCCTGACACTTGAATTATAACATGAGCTTCTTTAGGGAAGCAAAATGGTAGATGCCTCTTTTTAAAGCAAAGCAGAAGTTAATAAAGTGGGCAACACGTTGAGGAGAAAAAACCCGAATGAACCATCGTGCAATCCTCAGAGCAAATGGGCTCTACTCTGGGGTTTTTCCATTAGAAATGTGGAAATCTTGAGACATCCTTCTACTGAGGGTGAAATTTGACCTCTAGAATTTTACTCGATTAAAGCAAAAGCTACGAGAATGCCCCAAGTGAGACCACTTTGTAGTTGGACTTGTGAGTGTTCGATCTTA
This sequence comes from Vidua macroura, assembly GCF_024509145.1. NCBI lineage: Eukaryota > Metazoa > Chordata > Aves > Passeriformes > Viduidae > Vidua > Vidua macroura. The sequence continues at coordinate 515,683 of NC_071591.1, read as the reverse complement.
AATTAAACTGAGCATTCATCCAGCTGCTCTGTGTTGGAGACTGTACAGTGCTGCAGCTTCCTGAGCTGTACCTGTGGGGTGAAGGAGTGCTCCTCTGCTCCCAGCCCACACAGCCCCAGCACCCCGGGGCATCTCTCTGAGGGCCTGTAATGGGAACGGGGCCGTCAATGCCATCTGCTCCACTGAGTGTTGCTTGAAAAGATTGGCTCCAGTTACAGATTTTAAGGCCCAAATTTAATGTCCATTGTCCAACAGGATCAAAGCAGATCCTTGGAGGTTCCTCTGAGTGAAGAAACCTGAAATCAAGTAGCAGATGTCCTCACCTGAAGCGCAGAACTCCAGGTGCTGCAGAGCAGGGCAGGTGCTCTCCTGGGGAGGGAAAGGCAATGCCAGTTTTATCACTGAAAAAATTAGTAACCTGGTTGTTTCTCAACTACCTGTTGGCAGGGATAGGAGAAGGCTGTGCTCTTCTCTTGGGGGAGTTTTCACACCTATGCCAAGCAAGTAAGTCTGCTCACTGGTTTGCTTGTATTTTATAGTATTTATCATTTGTAATTTATAATTTAATCTGGTGTGCAACAACAGAGATACTAATCTTTTTTCACTAAATTGAACAACACTGTCAGCTGGACAAAAAACAAAATCTGATTTTCAACTTTAAAAAGCTCGACCAAGAAGTTTTCAAGCACAGGGCTTGGGCCAGGGTGGGTTTGCACCGGTTCCACATTGCTGGTCTGGGCTCAGCCCCACGACGGGCGCTGGGGAGGGACACTCACCCAGCCATGGACCCTCTGCGGGTCCCCACTAAGCCAAAATCATCAAGATGGGGCTTTAAATGGTAATAAGGAAAATTCACACTGCGTATTAAGAAAACTTGCTGAAGGGGAAGCAGTGAGGCCTGGGAGGTTGGTGAGTCTCCATCAGTCTTTGCCAAATATGTGCTGGGAGGGGGAGGCGAGGCTGAAGCTCAGCAGTGTCCGTGAGTGGATCCTCCTTCCCCTGGCTCTGCCCTTCCTCAGGGAGCACCAGTGACTGTTCCCACAGTCATGGCACAGGGCTGGGGTTTGGGTCGTTTGGGTTTGCTGGGGAGGGTGGCTCCAAAGCTACTGAAATGTCAAGAAAACAGGGAGCCCAGGAAGCCACAGTGCTGTAAGATCATTTCAGCTTAATTCCCTGTCAGGGGAATGCTCCCACCAGGAGTGTTTGACCACGGTCCTTATTCAAACACGAGGCAAGAAGCCCGTGGTGGTTATTTCCTGTTGGGTGTCCCACAGGAGCATGACAGGGGTTGATTGGGATGCATCAGGCCAAAAGCAGAGGGCATGGGGTGAGCAGAGTGGGGAGGGAGGGAGAGCAGGAGTGACCAGGATAGCCCTGTGCCACAGATGGTGCTGGTGACTGTTTTGGAGTGACAAACGAGTTCCCCCTGGTCAGGGGAAAGCTGTCGTGTCCATGGGCTGGGCCAAGGGCTGGCAAAACCCAAGGAGTACCAACTTGGGGATAAATGAGGAACAGTTTCATGAGCTCTGGAGGCCACAGAGGTGGCTTCCTGTGACTGACTTCTCTGAATTACACAAAAACTTCCTGCTTTTCCCACCAGCACATAACCCTGTTCCCACAGTCCCCAGCAATGACCTGTCATGGGTGGCAGAAGCCAGTCAATGGACTCAAAAGCCCTTAATGCAAGTGTTTTCCCTGTTCTAACTCTAAATTCCTTTTTCTGTCCAAATTCCTACTCATATGAACCTTTTAGGAACTTAATTATCCTTGAGACTTCTACCTCTCTGTGAAATCTGGTTTAAATCAGTAAAGAAAAGAGTTCAAAGTTATTGGGCAGGACAGGCAGACAGACAAGCACACAGGGATCACAGGAACCTTGTTTTCATAGGAAACTAGATTAAAAAAATCCCACAGCAGTTACCAGCCCCTTTGGTGGCACGCCTGCCTCGGGCCCGTGCAGGGCGATGGTGCTGGGGCACAGGCAGTGGGGTTTGTGCTCCTTGGGAAGGGAGGGGGCTGGTCACAGGCATGGGGTTTGTGCTCCTTGGGAAGGGAGGGGGCTGGTCACAGGCAGTGGGGTTTGTGCTCCTTGGGAAGGGAGGGGGCTGGTCACAGGCATGGGGTTTGTGCTCCTTGGGAAGGGAGGGGGCTGGTCACAGGCATGGGGTTTGTGCTCCTTGGGAAGGGAGGGGGCTGGTCACAGGCAGTGGGGTTTGTGCTCCTTGGGAAGGGAGGGGGCTGGTCACAGGCATGGGGTTTGTGCTCCTTGGGAAGGGAGGGGGCTGGTTGCAGACCCTGCCTCCTCCAGCCGGGCTTGGCTGGGCAGCGGCGCTGGCAGCAGCGATTCCGCAGCCTGTCTGCTTCTCCCAGCTGGATACAGATTCATGACATCCCTGCTCGCTTTGGCATGCAAACCTGTACCTAATTTCTTCTGAAACGGGCCCTGAGGAAGTCAGCAGATGTTATTATTAAAGCATTGAGCATCAGCAGCTCCCGAGATATTGTCAGTCTGTTAATGAGCTGATCAAACTGGGGAATGCAAGGGCTTTCCCTACTTCTTAATAAGGAAAATAAGACCTCCAAGGTTAAAAGACTTCATTTAAGCTGCACCAAGTTTATAGGTTGCGAAATGTTCTTTAATCAGTTTATTCTTAGAAGGCCCTAACTGCCCGTGAACAGGAGTGGACATTATCTTAAATGATCCCACAAGAACACAGCCGCTCTGTCTTGGTGGGGTTTGCTGGCATTTTGCTCCCTTAGTCTCCTTAACTAGCCTTTTCCGTGCACCTTCTGCAATTCTTTTGTGAACATTCTGTGCATCATTACCCACAGCTCTGCCCCAAGACTCCTGATGATCTGTGAATTATTAGGTTTTGCTGTTTGAAAGTTAAACTGATTTTCCTATCAATATATTTTATTTGCAGTTTCACAAATCTTAAATCCCAACAGTTTCCCAAGGCTGCAGGAGACACCAGGTGTACAAGTGAGCCAGAAATATCCTGAATTGGACACCTCCCTGCACCTCTCCATGTCCTCCCTCACTCTGAGCCTCTCTCTGTACCTGCAGACCCTCTAGATTCTGTTCTCCTAGTAGCAGTGGCTCATGGGAACCCACTTTGTTGGCTTTTCTCTTAATCCCATACTATCTGGAAGTCTATTTGGGGTTTTCCACCTGCAGGGATGTTTAGAATTTGGACAACAGCGATATTGATATTAGAATAAATTGGTAACAGCTAAAAGTTTGAAAGAAAACATCTATTATTTCTACAGGAGCAGAGTAGCATGACATGCCTAAATGGTGCCTTGCCACCACTATCGCTCACCTGAGATAGGTCCAAGAACAAGCTGAAGAACCCTTGTCCTGGGGAACTTCATTATATCCAAATTGGCAACAGGTAAACAGCTGCCCAGGAATGATCAGAGAAGGAGAATACAGAGAAGGCCCCTTGAATTCTCTCCATCTGCTCCTTGGCGCAAGCGGGAAGGAGAGCACAAAGGTGAGGCCCCAGGAGCCATGTCCTGCAGTCCCTCCCGCAGGAGCTGGCCTTGTGTGGTTGTGGGCAGCCTACTCCATGCCCAAGGGGAGCTGCCAGGTGCTCAGCAACACTTCCTCCTCACCATGGATCACTGAGCTCACACCCATGCCATGATTTATTCCAGCATGGACATATTTATACTATCTGATAAGCAGTGCCTGCTATAAATATGTCCATGCTCTCCCTTTTGCTATGCACCAGTGAGGAAGGGGCATGTTGTGATAAATTGACCCTGAAATATGGTGCATGTGCACAGTTTTAAAGACTGGAAGGATCGGGTCAGTTTGGTGTCTCTCTGTTGTGGTTCAATTAGTTATTTTTAAAGGCATCTGCTGAACCGTGGCTTCCAGGGAACATTTCCAACATCACCAATATTTTTAACCCTAATGTCACTTGGCAAAACTTTATGAGCACTAATAAACAAAAAGGCCCTGAACTACATCTCAGCATCAAAGCAGGACTATTCTTCCCCTGCTGTGGCCCTGCCGTGGCCAGTGAGGGCAGGGCTGTGCCCTGGCAGGGGAGACATCGGGTCAGCATCCACTGATGCTCTGGCATCCACTGCTTCCCCCACAGGGAGAGCAGCATTCCAGGGCAGCCAAGCTCGGCGTCCACCAGCACTTCTGCACACCCTGCTCAAGACCTCCAGGGAACCCACAGCCTTTCTGACCAGGACCACTCACAGGTTTGTGGTCTGCAAGCGCCCTTTCACAATCCTGGGTCATTTCTGCTGACTTCAAATGGTAACGTGGAGCAGGGAAATAATAAATTTGAAAAGAGTCAGTGGGAAACAACTGCCACTGGTTCAGACAGCAGTCTAGAACTGGGTCTGCTGCGGAGGAGGATGAAGGGCACTGACACCCAACAGGTCTGGGAGTCACACTGAAGCCAGTGTGACCGGGGGAAGCTGGTTACGTGCAAGGCTGCATGATCAGGTCCCAGCTGATGACAAAAAGAGGTACCTGTACAGTAGCCCTTTTTCATCATTTCCCTCAGATCTGCGGTCCAGCAGCAGGTCTGACTTCGAGCTTCTACTACTGCCTGCCACTTCTCCCAAACTGTGAGTATCAGCTATGTTTTTTCATCTTTCAGAAGTTTATAATTAGGCTGGAATTCTTCAGGCAGAGGCAAAGGCCGTGCTGGTTTGGGTTAGATTGTTTTGTTAAATTTTGAGAAAAACTGTTCTTCATTAAGGAATGTGTGCTGGTTTCTAGAGGATGGCTGAGACCTTCCCTTGTCTAGTATTCAGTGTCTTGTGCAGTTCTAAGCTTGAGTTTCTTTTCTATTTAAATATTTAAAGCTTGTCTTTGCTTTTGTTTTCACAAAGCCTGAACTGAGCTGGAGGGGTGCCACAGGCTGTGGAGGCAGAAATTGGGCCAGTGCAGTTTGAAATGGCCGTGGTTGTACAAGCACTGACCATGTGTGGCAGGGCCTGAGCAGCCCAGGAGGGGTTGTCAAAAATGCTAGGAAGAGAAGGTTCATTTTCTGAGGAGTTTTGAGTGGTTGGTTGTCTCTGCACAGGGCAGAGCAAGAATCTCAGTGGGTGCATTGGGTGTGCTGGGCTCTGCTGCCTCGTGTGTGAGGAGGTGGCTGCCCCTTCTCTGCTGTGCCATTGTCTGTTTGGCCTGGGCCCGAGTTGTGTTTGAGCAGTGGCACTCTGGTGTCTGTGACCAAAAAGTTACCCCTTCGGCTGTGTATTTTCCTTTTATTTTGTAAAATGTCTTTCAATTTCAGCAGTGTTCCCCCTGCATTCCAGCTGGGACCGAGCTGCCTCGGGGTGTGCAGCAGCAGAGCTCAGAGAGCCGTGTGTGTCGCTCAGCTGTTTGTGGGGTGAGCCAGGGGTGCTGGTTTTTCACCCAGCCTGTGCACCACGGGCTGCAGAAAGAGCTGGAGCGGGAGAAGTTCAGACACAGACACCCCTGAGCTCCAGGGCCCCGGAGGTCGAGGCTCAGCCGCGGGAGCATCGCTCACCCCGGCCTGTGCTGGGTCTGGAAAGCAAGCAGCAGCCCTTGCTTTCACTCCTGTGCTCCTTTCCACGGGCTCTGTGGGCAGCCCACAGATTTCAGGGGGAAAGCTTTCCTGCAAACTCTGCATCGTTAAGGAGGCAGGAGCAGGAGAGAGCAGTAGGACTGCTGTTGTTGCTGCAAGTAGAGAAAAGCCCTTCCCACAGCCAGGCCAGCAGCCCTGGGAGCGTGGTGGGGCCTGGCCCAGGGCCTGTCCCCAGAGCTGTCCCGGTGCCACCAGGAGGGGCCGGGGCCAGAAGCTCTGCTGCGAGCACCCCGCAGGTGCTGCCGTGCCAGCCCTGACCCTGTGCCCCCCGAACAGTGCCGTGGGGAAGGGTCCAGGCATGGGCTCATTACAAGCGTTTTCACCCAAAGAAAAAATCAGAAAAGGTTAAAGCAGTCACTGTGCACTCTCCTGGTAAAACCCAGCCTAACGTGTTGCTGCTGGGGTGCAGGTTTGTTTGTTGAGTCACCAAAACTTTAGAAAACATGAAAGCATGTCATGTGACCAAAAAGGATACTAGATACAGGCTTATTTCTGTGTCTACAGAACTATTTTGGAAGAAACAACGTTATTATTTAAAAAAAAAAAAAAATCAAGACAGAGTATTTTTTTCTTAGCAAAACACCAAAAGGAAAGTAGTGCAGCTTTGGACAAATTAGAAACAGGCTTGAGTATTACACTTTACATGGATGGTACTCGGGTATTAATCCATTAAAGTAATCAAAAGAGCTTAAATAAGAATCTGAAGGCTGCAATATATATGTCAATGAACAAGCTGTAAAACTTCCTGAAAAGGTGATTTCAAAGCCATATTGTCCAAGCTTGGCAAATTGCATATTTAATTATTTTGTCAGTCCCTCTTTCTACTCTAATCTTTTGGTGAAATACCTTTAGACATATGAAATCAGTTAAGATAATTAGGGTATGATGGAATTAGGTGTTACTTGATTTTTAAGAAAGATACCATCCTCTGCCTTGGTATAAAATGTGTGCAGACCCCAAAAGCTGGACTGTATTGTAATGTTTTCTTTTCTATAAAGATCAAAGGTCTCCAGCCCCTTTCAAGATGTTTGCAGAATTTGTTTCCTAATTATCCCACATTTACTTATTTGTGTGCTGGGACATCAGAGTTAACTCTTTGATTGTAAAGATGAGATGGGACCTTCGTCCAGATGACTGGGGCCAGCAAAGCCTTGCATCTCAAAATTGTTTTTCAGATGACATGACTGCCTCAGTTCTGAGGTTCTGGTGTGGTTTAGGATAGATGAGGTGTTGTGTTTGCTTGATTTTAATACCCCAGTCCTCTACAGCAAAGATTTGGTTTTCCGCAGTAAGAGTTTACACCTTCATTAATATCCTTTACAAGTTTACAAACTCTTGGTAAGCAACAGTAAACTATTTAGGCTTTGATTTGTCTTGGAGTTGGAACTGTTTTCACCAAACCTTTATGGTCTTTCCATGATGTGGTGCCTGAGTTTCTTCAGCAGAATTTTCTATAAAACTTTTGAAATTAGAATTTCTTGGCTCACTTCATTGACTTTATTTTTCCCCCATCTAGAGAGATATAAAAGACTGACAGGACACCCCAGAAATGTGAAAACAGGCTGTAAGTTTTGCAGTTTCAGTTGTGAAGTTACAAAAATAAAGTTGATTAGAATAGCATGAAATCCATAAAATAAAAAGTAAAATGTTTATAGGGGAAGTCTAATATGAAACATTTTTAAACAATGTGTTTTATTTACTTTTTATACATTTCATTTCTCATATTCTTTTGAACTTTTTTGAATCTTCTCATATGTTTCCTAATTACATTTGCCTCTCTGACTCCTGTCTGTATTTCCCTCAGCACAGAGGGGCTGAGTGTTTGTCTTGGTTTGTGTTTGCTTCTTTCCTTTGAAAAATCAACACACTGCATCCAGCTTTTCTGGGGGTGTATTTGCAGCACTGGGGTTCAGTGCTCGCAGGGAGGTAACAAGTGAGGGATGTGCCTGCCTGCACAGAGCTCTGCCTGGGACCCAGCAGCACCCAGAAACACCCCATGGCTGTTTGGGGGAAGCTGCTACATGCTGCCTGCTGACAAGATAAGCTCTTTTCCTTTCATGAAGTCCTGCTGCCTGGTCGTGGTTCAGCTCACTGCCCCGGCTCTCAGCGCAGGACGCGGCTCAGGCTGAGCAGGGCCCCTCGCAGCCCGCGAGGAAGAGGAGGGCAGTGGGCTCTGCTGCTCGTCCTGTGTGTTCCCCCCGCTGCCCGAGCGGGACCGGGGTCCCTGTCCGTGTCAGGGGCTCGTCGTGCCCAGAGCCAGCACCTGCTGATCGTGGCTGCAGCCCTGGGGGCTTTTCTCCGCTGTCCCCCCGCGCAGGCTGGGCCAGCAGGGAGCCGGCAGAGCCCCAGCACCGCTCCTGTCCCCGCAGCTCCTGTCCCCGCAGCTCCTGTCCCCGCAGCGCCCAGCACCGCTCCTGTCCCCGCAGCTCCTGTCCCCGCAGCTCCTGTCCCCGCAGCGCCCAGCACCGCTCCTGTCCCCGCAGCTCCTGTCCCCGCAGCTCCTGTCCCCGCAGCGCCCAGCGCCGCTCCTGTCCCCTCAGCTCCTGTCCCCGCAGCGCCCAGCGCCGCTCCTGTCCCCGTTCCCGGCCGCTGGGCTGCCCTGGCTGGCAGCGCCCGAAGCCGCCCCTGGCGAGCTCGCCGTGCCTCGCTCGGCCGGGGGAGCTGCATGGAAGGTGCGGGATGGGAGCGGTCCCCCGCGGCAGGGTGCGGGATGGGAGCGGTGCCCCGCGGCAGGGTGCGGGATGGGAGCGGTGCCCCGCGGCAGGGTGCGGGATGGGAGCGGTGCCCCGTGGCAGGGTGCGGGATGGGAGCGGTGCCCCGCGGCAGGGTGCGGGATGGGAGCGGTGCCCCGCGGCAGGGTGCGGGATGGGAGCGGTGCCCCGTGGCAGGGTGCGGGATGGGAGCACCCTGGGTGCGCTTCCCAGGGCTCTGCAGCAGCTCCCCACAGAGCCTGGGCACCCCCAGCCCGGGAAGACACCCCAGCCACCCGCGGATCCTGTGCCATCCCTCGGCCCCGGGCGGAGCCCGGCACGCAGCCTCTGAGCCGAATGGGGCTGCGCTTGGCTGACCGATGTCCTTAAATGCTTTCCTGACTTCTGCCGGGCTGTTTATTTCTTTGCCGTCTTAGCTCAGGTGTGAGGTTACTTATTGTGGGTATTTTCCCCTCTGCTTTTAAAATTCGGGGAGATTTCCTTTAGAATTCACCATCTCAGTCTTTACTCTCTAATTGGTGTTTTGTTAATTTTTCCCCCTAGTATTTATTATTTATTCACATAGGATTCTAAATTTCTCTCTTTCACACACTTTGACAGGAATAGTTTTCTTCCTCAGTAACCAGTATATTACTCACCTCCTCAGCACCCCACAAGAAGTCAGTATTCATTTCAGTATTTAGTTTGTTATAATTGACTTCAACAACATCACGGCTGAGTTTTTTATATTATGTACCCAGCTCAGAAAAGTGTTGAGGAAAAGGTGGGGTTTTTTAAACTAAACATGCACTAAAATACATCTCCGATTCCAACAGCCATTAATAAATATTTGAGGTGATGCTCTGGATTGAGTGCATATCCCTCAGTCTGGGCTGGGCACAACGTTTAAGTTCTTCGTTTTGCATAAAATTACAGTTGTTTTTTTCTTTTAAATGCCCAAATTTGAAATGAAAAAGCACCCTGGGTGTTTTAGTCATAGGCTTGTTAAAGATCAAGAGGTCTCCTATGCACTTGGGTAAAAATTTTGACTTAACTTGAACTTTCAAATGTCACAGGAGCTTTTGAAACAGTTTACCCGGTGTTTCAAGCAGGGGCTCATTGAGGGGATGTGGTGCTGCTCTTGGCAGCTGCTCAAGAGACACTGAGGGGTTTCAGGCCAATTTGATCCAATCTCATCCTGGAGATTTCTAATCTGAGCTGCTTGAAGTATCCAGAGCTGTTTATTTGGCTTGTGGCTGCAGTTTTTCCCTGATACCTCTTTACTGGAAAACCACATTTAGAAAGGGGGGGGAAAAAAAATAAGAGGATGTGGGAGAGGAAGGAAATACAAAGAGATTTTACTGAAGAACTTGTGTCAGTTCTGGATTTTGAAACTAACTCAGAAATTCCTCAAAGAAAAACTCTGTTGTATCGCCATGAATAGCAACATAGAACGTGAACTCCCAGCTCATGAGTGAGCACAGGGAACTGGCAAAAGCAGCTGCTTGAGGAACAAACAGCTGCAGCACACGGGATGCTGCTGCTGGATGTGGAGGTTTCACTCGTGTTAATTACTGTGATGAGCAGAATAGTCCTCTGCAATCAGCATCCTTGGGAAGCCATAGATACAGCTCTGTTCAGATGGCTTTAAAAAATCATTTTCAAAGCCATCCGTATTGAAAAACCTAAGGTACATTATTACTGGTAAGAATTAAATTAAACTTTACTTTTACTAAATTCTAAACCAATTCATAACATATTAATAACATACATTAATTCCATGAAAGGTCTTACCCAGATAACTCCCTACTGAGGAAAAGGAGATGCCATGCTCCATTCCCTGTCCTTTTGCCTGCTGTTCGTTCATTGCAATTTACGCTGCAGCTTTAGCCAAAGCAGCTATGAGTCTATTTGAATAAAAATCTTAAATTCACCTCACATTTCTGGGCTAAGCTGGTTAAACACGACTAGAAACAGGAGCATTTACCTTGCTGTGCTTAGAGGCAGCGGTGCCCGAGGTGGAGGCTCGGAGCGGTGCCCGGGTGCCGCCGGAGAAGCCCGTCGAGGATTAGGGTGTGCTCAGCCTCTCCTCAGACAGGTGCACAAACACTTCCCCCTTTTAGGTGCTACCTGCTCTTTACTGGACGTTTATTACAAGTCGATGCAATTTCACAAAGCACCTGCATGCAATAAAACCCTATTACATGTGTGAGGCCTTAAGGAAATTAACGGTTCCTCCCTAGGGATGCATATTTTGTTAAGATGTTTATTACAGATGAAGTGGTCCTGGGGTAAAACATTAACAAGTTGTAGAGTGATAAAAGGAATTTTATCATTTCTCAGTGACATAAATAGGAAGAAACCTTTAACTAAATCTATAAAATTCCTGTTTCCTAATGAATTTGCTTTAACTATTTATTAACTGGATGAACTTATACAGGCTGCAATTTGGGTTTTTTCTTCCTCATCCCCTCCCAAAACCCAAGCAGGAGGCATTGTCTATGAACTGATGTGAGCTCTGGTGCTCTAAAAAGAAACTTTAGATCAATTTTTTTTTTTAAAGCAATTCTTTTCCTCTCTGGGTTTAAAGGCAGGGCCCTAAAACTCAGATCATCCTTGTAATACTGATTTTAGAATTAAATGCAACGTTAAATTTCTGTGTTATAATAATGCTAACTCATATCACTGAAATTACATGTTAGATTTTAGACTTCAGTCCCAGGAATTTATTTTTGGTTGCCATTCTTTTTTTTTAGCACCATATTAATGAAGTTTGCTCTTTACCATTATTAGAGATGAAAGCAGGAGCACTGCTTTGGACTGAGAATGCTCCATCTAATTGAATTATATGAATGTAGTTAAATGTCTACTTCAGAAAGGCCATATTCACTTTCAAGATTAGTTACTCCAAGAGTTAATGGCCTATTTAAGCAACATAGTCCAAGAGCCAAACACAGGTGGGCTGTGTTAATAACTTTATTTAAACCGTTTTTTCCCCTTTTGAGAGGCACAAGCCATCCATTAATGCATTCATTAGAGTTTATGGCATAGTTCTGCTTTTCTCCTAATGACACTATCCAGACTCAAACTTGCTTGGCTAATTTAGCCCAGCTGCCCTTTGCCTCTCAGCAACAGGTCCCTTGTTCTTCAGTCATACGGGCTGAAGTGTCATGATGATTAGTTTTTAGTCATTGCTGCCCTTTGCAATGTTGTTTTGTGTTTTCTCTGCATCAGAATTTACTTTTTTCTTCATACTTTTTTGCTGAAGGTTTGTGTGCAGCAGCTGTTGGAAGGGGCATGGTGGTGCAGAGGCATTGCCTCGCTGCAGCCCTCGCATTCCAATGTGATTGAACATTGTGGTTTATGACTTGACTCTGACCAAACAAGCTCGCAGGTTTTAATATCCAGCTCTGCCAAAGGTATTTGTGGAAGTTCCTCACAACTGCAGCATCTGAGCTTGCCTGGACTTTTCGGTGTTAAGTCTGATCCAAATATGCCTCTTACTGATGTCATTACAGCTGTAAAATGTGTGACTGTGTACAGAAGTGCCTGTTTCCTCCAGTAGCTGCAGTGGAGGTGACCTGTGTGTGTTTAGTAATGAATTCCCCAGGTATTAATGAACATCACAACAAATCAGAATGGCCAATGCATCACTGGGAGAGGAAAATCCAGGGTGGGTCAGACTCTGCACTGGCAGCTCCTGACACTTGCAGAGTTTATTTTGGAATATTGAATCAGTATGCATGTCTGATGTTTCTGGGAGTGCTGTGTTAGCTGTTGGCTTCCAGTGTGTGAAATATCACCTCTGATAAACTTGTACAAACAGTGGGGGTGGCCTTGGACATCATGAGATACTGGACCAGCCAGTCCTGAGCAGCCCACTGTGATCCTGGCCAGACCTCAGGATCACAGTGCCACTGAACTCCAGGGAGCATGGGGATGAGTGTTCCTTGGTGCTTCCTAACAGATGGATTTGCAGGAAATAATTGCTAGGAACACTTCTGTACCTGCACCTTGTGATAAGAGCAAAACTTCAGTAGGATGGCAGTGATGCTGCAGGTATAACATTGCCACTTCTGCTGCAGGAATTCCCACTGCAGGCTCTACACTTGCAAACTGCTGTGTCAAGGTGTTTCCCCTTACTGATTTTTAAAGTGGTACCCGTGAATCTAATCATCATTATCGTTGTCGTCATCACCATCTCCGTTGCCCGTTGATTGCTCTCTTCATTACCCGGCTGCGAGTGATGCTGTAGGGTGCGTTCTGCCTGGTCAGGGCTGCAATGCGCCGGCCTTTCTCTGCGGGGAGCGGGATGCCGTGTCCTTGTCCCGTCCCTGTCCCTGTCCTGTCCCGTCACGTCCCTGTCCCGTCCCTGTCCCTGTCCCTGTCCCTGTCCCGTCCTTCTCCCTTCCCGTCCCGTCCGTGCCCCGCAGCGGCGCCGCCGCCCGCGCGTGTCCCGTGCGCGGCCGCTAGAGGGCGGGCGGGGGCGCCGTGCGGGGCCCGGGGCGCGGCCGCGCTGCTCGGCCCGGGCGGGGTCACCGGGACGGGCACCGAGCCCAGCCCGGGCTGTGTGAGAGTCACCGGGACGGGCACCGAGCCCATCCCGAGCTGTGTGAGAGTCACCGGGACGGGCACCGAGCCCATCCCGAGCTGTGTGAGAGTCACCGGGACGGGCACCGAGCCCAGCCCGGGCTGTGTGAGAGTCACCGGGACGGGCACCGAGCCCATCCCGAGCTGTGTGAGAGTCACCGGGACGGGCACCGAGCCCAGCCCGGGCTGTGTGAGAGTCACCGGGACGGGCACCGAGCCCAGCCCGGGCTGTGTGAGAGTCACCGGGACGGGCACCGAGCCCAGCCCGGGCTGTGTGAGAGTCACCGGGACGGGCACCGAGCCCAGCCCGGGCTGTGTGAGAGTCACCCGCGCGGTACCGAGCCCAGCCCGGGCTGTGTGAGAGTCACCCGCGCGGCACCGAGCCCAGCCCGGGCTGGGGTGCCTGTCCCCGCAGTGGGAAGGACGGGGTAATTCTGTTCCCTTTTAGAACCCCTAAAAGGTCGCTCCAGGACGGTGATGCTGGAGGGTACAGGTGGGAGGTGTGAAGTTACCCTGCCATAGTGGTCTGGCCCTTTGTGACAGCCTGAGCAGCTGCCTCCACACCTGTCTGGGCAACGGCAGCACCAGCGCTCTTCAGAATACAAATTATAAAATAATTAGCACTAGGGACAGACTCGTGACTCAGACTCCCATCAAAACCCCACGACGTGAATCTGGGTGAGCACTGGGGCAGAGGAGCACTCTCGGGGCATTCATGAAGTGCTCTCTGTCCTGCTGCAGCACACACAGAGCTCTCGAGGTGAGCTCTGCTCTGCTCTGCCTTTGGCCCAGCCCCGTTGTGAGGCCGCTTTAGCGCTGGGTCCAGCAGGTGTGGGATGGTGGGCAGGACGTAGGGTGCTGGAATTCTCTCACTTGTGGGCATTTATCTCAGTAGCACATAGAAAGACAGCTTGGATAGTAGTGCAGGAGTTTGAGGAGTCCTGTGACAGCACTGCTTGAGAAAAAAGCATTGAATCGTGGCCATAGATGTTTATTTTTTTAGCCTCTGTGCAAGAACTACATTTTGCAGGCTGTGAGTCTTGCTATGAGAAATTACCAGTAACTCCTTTCCCTTTATCATGTCTTCTTTATTTGATGTCTTTTGGCAGACTTTTTTACATAGGCACGTGAGTTCCCTGTGTCTTCTGCAATACTCTAACAATTAATTAATGTTCTCAGCAACTTTGGATGCAAAATCTCACTCTGCAGAAGGGGTCCTAAAAGCACCTACAATATTTCTGGATGAATTGGAACAGGATGTTGAAATTGTAACATCTTGTGACCCCAATGCTTTTATCTGCAGGAGCAGTGAAAGAGTTAATGCATTAGTTAAAAAGTTTTTTAGCACTGGTCTGAACTGAGGTTGACAATCCATTACTCATGACTCCTCAGAAACCTAGCCTAGTTATTTTCTCTTTCTCTTGTGATTTACAGATTTTTGCACCAATTGTAAGCACTTTGCAGTTGGATTTTTATTAGAAACTCCAAAGTGAAGAATTATGGTTTGGGATTCACAATGAGAAAAGTGTTCTGGTGTTTGCAGACCCTTTTCATCTCGTGTCCCCAGGCTGGCCCTGCTCAGAGCAGGAAGCTCCTGAGCCTGCAGGGGCGAGTGCTGCCACAGCAGCTGTGCTGGGCTGTGTGTGAGGCCAAGCACGGCGGGTACAGCCGTCCCCCAGGCAGGCCAGCTCTGGGCACCAGAGAGAGCCCCTGGCACATTGCACCAAGCAGGCAGGTGGGCTTGCAGAACCTCCCAGGGGAGACTTGGATTAGATAATAGGAAAAATGTCTTCACAGAAAGGGTGGATCTTCAGGCATGAGGTGCCCAGGGAAGTGGTGGAATCCCCATCCCTGGATGGATTTAAAAGTCATCTAAATGTGGCACTTGGGGACATGGGTTAGTGGTGGCCTTGGCAGTGTGGGGGGAACGACTGGACTCCATGGTCTTAGAGGGCTTTTCCAACCTAAACAATTCTGTGATCTCTTGGCAGTGATGGAATGAAGACCCTGAGTGCCTAGGCAGCCCTGAGGAAGGGTGGGTGTGAGCCTCAAGTGTGAGTTGAGGTAAAAGGCCTCATGAGGAATGCCTTTCAGGATTGGTTGGAGACTAAAAAGCTCCCTCCTCTGCAGCAGCTGCACCAGGGCGTGCTGCCAGCGTCCTGCCTCATGCTGGTGTCAGATAGAGCAGCTGCTCACTGCTGCTCCCATCAGCTCCTGAAAGAAAGTAATTGGAAAGAAAGCTCTTGCAGCTACAGGAAGGCCTCTGTGCACAGGGTTTGTTGGTGTGTCTAAGGGCTGCTGGAAAATGTAGTTAAAGAGTGGTCCTTCATCCAAAAAGCATTTGGGTGCAGTTCCAGCTCTCCTTGGCTCTGGGAGGACAACTGCAACCAGAGACAATTTTTCATTATGGACAAGAGAATTATGAGGTACAAACGAGTGTGCACAAGAAAGTTCATAAATTACTGGGGATTAGCATCAGTGATGGGTAGATCTGCTGTGTGCAGCCTTCGCCTGGCAGAACAGGCAGGATCCTGCACAGTGTTTGTCACAGATCAGAAACAACAGCCCTTTGACAGATGCCACGTAGATCTTCATCTCCAAATTCACCCATCTGAGAAACATCTGTGTGCTTAGGCTGGCAAATCTCAAGGAATGCTCTGCCAAGCAGCCTCCTTCCGCTTTTATAGCTCTGTAATCCCCATTCCTCCTCTGAAAGGAGCAGGAGTGTGTGCGGCTCTTCAGGAAAACTGTGTAGGTCCAGAAGAAGTCTGTGAGGAAAAGATTCATGGCATGATCAAAAAGCACCCAGGCCTTTTACAGGCAAGGCTCAATAGGTGCTTTAAGCAGCTGTAAATAACGGCGAGGAGTGAGGGAGAAGATTAAAGAGCCGAGCCTGGGGTCTGTGATGGGTTAGAGCAGCACAGGCTGCTCCCACGCGGCAGCCACGGGCCCGACCCCTGGGCAGAAGTGTCCCCAGCACCAGGGACACCACGGGCTCTGTGTCATAACTCTTGGCAGGCCAGAGCACAGGGCTTTGGGGCTTGGCTCAGGCGTCTCGTGTTCCAGCAGTGTGGCTTTTCCCCTGGAATTCATCACAAAATCAGCACCATCCTTCAGCGTGGGCTCTGCCCCCAAGCCCGCCCGGGCCCTTTGGCACATGCTGGCACAGCCCTGGGAGCTGCAGGGGTGGTGCCCGTGTGCAGGAGAAGCAGAACAGGGGCACAGGCTCTAGAGCAGGTCTGTTGCAGCTTTTCTCCCCCCATCACAGCCTGGGGTGAATTCCCCCAACACCAGCTCCCTTCTGTGCCTCCACCCCTTTGGAGTCACCGGCTCCTGTACTTGTTATAAAACAAGGCCCATTTCCCCAGGGAATTTTGAATTTGAAGTAATTCTGGGAAGTCTATGGATTTTGCATACAGTCTGCAGCAGGCACTAGGGATTTTTTTGTAGTTTTGTTTTATTTTGAGAGAAACCTTTGGAGAAGTATTACTTGCCTAGGGGCTGCCCCAATTTTTTCCATTTGTGCAGGCAGAAGAATATTGATGGGGAGGGGCATAGACACACACAGAACCCTCAGGGCTAAAGATGTTTCATAGGAAATTGTTGCTTTCAGACAGATGAAAGCAGATCCCTTTAATTTTTTGTTAGTGCATGCAAGGAACACAGTGTTGTTCAGGTGTGCTGATGTTATCCCTCGGGTCCAGGCTTGGTCTCTGTGGAGCTGGCTTGGAGCTAGTCTGGAAATGAAATGTTAAAGAACAGCAGAAGCGTTTTGTTTGTAAAGAAGTATCCCCTGCAAATGGGTCCCAGCAGGTTGAGGTCACAGTGGGGCTTTCAGCTGTCCTGGGGGGGACAGGGTGACACACCATGGCAAGGTCTGGCCCCTGTGATGGACAGTGACTGCCTGGCCCTGGCTCACTTGGGGCTGCTGCCCAGTGCTGAGGTGCCAGCCCCTCACTCTCCCTCCAGACCACCAGCTCTGGCCTGGGCCACTTGCCCCAGCACAGGGAACGCTCACCTGGTCCCTGCCCACACCCATGCATCCCTGCTGGCCCTTTTCTCCCCCCCTGCCAGCAAGGAAGGCAGCATGTTTGCTTAACATTTGAGGGCATGATTTATAAACAACACTAAATGAACCTTTTAACCTCTTTTTTTCATTGTTTAAATTTCAAATTTTTTGGATGCAAACTCCTTAAATCAATTCAATATGCTCTGAAGGGCTTTGCTAGAATTTGGGCCGAATTGTTTCCAAATGGAAACACAGCTCCAAAAAAAAAGCATGTCAGTGATTTTAATTGACTCTCCACTGTGTGTGTACCCTGAAATAATTGAAGTGTTTCCAATACTCATAGATGCCTCGATTTGGCAGTTGTTTGGGTACAGGCATAAAAAAAGGCAGAATGCAGAAGTATTATACCTTGGGCTTCACAAGGGATTCCCCCTGGATTTAATTGGGATTCCTGTAAAGCTATGCAGAACATTGCCAGTGAAACTAGAAACCAGGTGAGCTCTTGGTGAACCTGTGTGAGGTTTGGTATGACTCAAGTGGTTAGGAGGTTTTGGATGAGAACCAGGCAAAATTCATTGATTTCACCTGATCCTTCTTTGTGATTTTGGAGTTTTCTTTACTTTTTTCTTTCTGGGGCTTTCTTGAACAAGGTAGATTGAGAACCAGATTTGATGATTGGGCTGTTTCTGCCTGGAGGATCTGAGATGTGCTCTGCTGGCTCGAGCTGCCCCAATTTGGCTTCTGCACCATCACCCCAGGCAGGTGACATTTCCTCGCTTCCTGTGTCAGCTCAGCACAGGCCTGAGCTCGGGGTGCAAACAAGAAAGTCATCAAGGGAACAGGAAATTCACACCTAAACACCATAACTCTGCAAGATTTGCTCTCATCAAGTTTTACTGAAGTGAATTCCTCTTAATCCATTTAATATAACATTTCATAGGCATGATTTTTAACTTGTGGAATGAGAGAGACAAGGAGGTGTCTTGTACAAAAGCTTCTCTGTGGGTAACGAAGTACTCTCAGCTCAACAGGTTCCCCTTGTCTGGCTGCTGACCTTCCTTCTCGTTTTTCTGAGGCACCTGCCCCTGCACCTTTCCCAGGTCAAGGGGCTCTGGGGAGAAAGAGAAGAGAAACTTAGAAAATGGAAGGACTCTCTCATGTCTTTCCTCTTCTCATGAGGAAAACTGTATGGTGAAAAAATAATTTTCTGTTGATTGTTTGCTTTTAACAATCGGGGAAACAGCAGCTACTATTTCACGTCTTTCCTCCTATTTAAGGCTACTTTACTAGAGTGGAAAGGGAGAACTTGTTTTTTTCATGCTTGTGTTCAGTCAGAGAAATATCTGATATTCTTATTTTCCTCAGAGAAGGAAGCTGTGGTTTAGTAGTACAAACACTGCAAGCATGCTAAAGAAATGCTAAAAACATTCAAAACACATTTATGGTCCCATGCCAGTAGAGTCTCAGTGGAAGCACCTCAGGTGCTGCTCGGGGCACTGGCTATGCCCACAGGAACTCTGCCCCAGTTTTACTCCTGTGCACTCAGCTTCCAGGAAACTTTGAGGTGCTGGCACCCACCCTCCCTGGCCAGAGAATGGGCTGGTGGGTTACACCCCCTTGCTCATTCTCACTCAGCCCAGGCTCTGGGGGTGGTGGTGCCAGTCTGGGGCACGAGGCGGTCACACACTGCCCTGCCCATGGCACTCAGGGGTTAACAGTGCTGGTGTAGGGCTGGTACTGTGTCTGTGCCTCCAGTCTTAAAAACCTCTGACCTAAAATCCAGATTCCAGGCCGAACTCTGCCAGTCTCAACTATTTAATATCACAGCTTTTTCAATAGGTTTCTATTATCGATAAAATAAGCAAAGTTTTGTTTCTAAAGTGAGTTTTACCACACAAATCATACAACTCCCAATGGCAACTAACTCCCACTCATCCTATCACAGCACTTCTCACAACTTGACTGTATGTTCAGATTTCAAACAGATTCTCCAGTGCCCCTAGGACTCAAATTAGCAGGCAAGAGAGGGATCTGGCCCACCATAATTGACTAAAGTGTTTCTTCCCTGGATACAAAAGGTGTATTTTACACACTATTTTGATAGTGTGTAAAATCAGTTTCCAACTTGGGTGCTGCTGCATCATGGCATGTGTACTGCAGGGAGCAAAGGTATCCCACAGATTCTTCCATCGTTCCTTGCTGGAAAGGAGAGCACACGAGATGTGCTGTACCAGAGCAAAACATGCAAAGTCCAAAGCATCAGCTGCTCCAGCAGCAGCCCGTTCTTGGGATTGCATTGTGCATTGGTACACGTTGTTCAGTCTTTTCGTGTCTGGGAGCCGAACCATCAGGAGAGCATCTGGGCAGAGCAGCTCATCCCCTGGCATGCAAACTATGCACATGGGGAAAGATGCTGAGGAAAAAGAAAAAACTTGCAATTTCCACTGGCTGCAAGTCATGTTGCCCAAAGCAGTCTCAGAAGATGAGTGGTCTAATGAAGCACAGAGCAGGCAACCTTTTCTGGGGCTCCCAGAGTCACCCCATCCTCTTGCCCAAACATTGGCTGCACAGCATCATCTGAGGCTGCATCAGCAGGGTGTCCAAGGCAGAAAACCTGGGGGATTTGCTCCTTCTATTTCCTGTTATTCCCTTCCCTGGGACCTTGTGCATCCTGTCTTTCCCTAGTCTCGTGTTTGGATCCTCTCAGGTGGCCAGAGGGCCGGGTTCACTTGTGCTGGAGCAGCATTAATCAAACCAGTTACAAACGCTCCCCTCTCTGGTATGGTAAAGCAGACTTCAGGCAAATAGAGACAAACTTCTTTTCAAGCCTCAGGAGGGAGTCACCTCTGAGGCCTGGGGACATCCTGCGGTGTGTGTGACAGGAGGCTGCTCCTCCCAGGCTCCCACCCCAGCACAGGCACTGCTGTGGCCCTGCTGTCCTGGGCAGGGTGGGGAGAAGGAGAGGCAGCCGAAGCCTCTGCTGTTCTGGCTGCCACTCGGCCCTCGGTGTTCTGCCTGTTCCCTGTTACTGCCCACTGCACCGAGCATCTTTGTCCTGCAGCTTAATTGCCTTCCTACTTTCTGCTATGCCCTGAGCTTCAGGAACAGAGGAATAGACTGATCTTGGCCAGGAATTAATAGACAGCAAAGCTTCTCTGCTCTAGCTGCTGACATGTTTCCAACCTGGAATAATTAAGAAGTATCAAGCATCTTGGAAAGCAGTTGACTCCCATTAGATTTCCTGCCTGATCTCCAAGTCAAAGAAATCAGATAAGATGTGGTGATGTTGGGGAATGTTTATACAAACCAGACTCACTCTTCTCACATGTTGCATACATGAATCCATTACAGCACTCATCTTTCAGCAGACATCTCAATAAATAGCCTCTAATGTATAAAATAATTAAATCCTCCTCATCTCCCTGTTGAATCTTTCTTGTGTTTTTTTTCTCCGTTGTGTTGTCCCTTTCCTTCTGAGCTGTCTTGCTGACACCAGCAGGACTTCTGAGTGCTCCCAGTCCTCGGTGTGTGGTGGGGCTGGGTGTGACCATCTCTGGGCTGTGACGGTGTCACCGCCCCGCTCAGCCTTGGCACGGGGGGTGGATGTCTCTGGGCGAGGGCCGGCAGCAATGCAGGCTGTGACCCCAGGAGCCCCGGGGTGCTGAAAGACCCCTGGGTGGTGCTCTGAGAGCTGTGTCTGCGCTGGGGGTGCTGTGCCCACGCCCAGGCTGCCCGCGGGGCTGGCAGCAGCTGTCCAGCCGCGGCTGAGGCCGTTTGCCGGGTCTGGCTGCGCTGGTGGCCAGCGCTCAGCGCGGGGGCTCAGCTGGAAGGAGCCTTTGCTCGGCTCTGCACAGGGCCGGGCTGTCACACAGCCTCGGGACAAGGTGGGTGCTCCGAGCAGAGCACAGGTGGGCTGCAGGTTATGGCCAAAGCACCCTAAGCCCCAGGCAGTCTCCTCTTCCCTCCTCTGTGCAGCCCGAGCACAGGACGGCAGAGGCAGGCTCAGCCCCTCCCCAGGGCGTACCTGGAGCAGCCCCTCGTGGCTCTCACACCTTTCAGGTTGTGACAAGAAATACAAGTGCTCTGAGGTTTCTCTCCGTCACACATATAGGACATTTGCACGATATAATTAATTGCACCCACAGTGCAAATATCCAAGAGGAAATAAATATTTTTAAAGGTGCATAATGTCTGGGAAGCGTGCGCTGATCTCTGGGGAGCAGCTTGATTTCCTGAATGCATTTTGAAACTACCACTTCTGACAGGTCTCAGTGTTTCTACAAGCCAGTTTTCCCATTTTCCCATCAGTTACAGAACCCACTTCAAGCCCAAAATAAGGTTACCAATGTTTTCTAGTATTTTTTTATTAACCACCTCCACCATCTTGTAATTTAAAGCACCTGTCCATTTAAATTTTCCTCCTGACCTACTAAATAACCCTGCATGATACATACAATGAAACTAATGGCTTTTGGATGATGTTGTTGAAAACTAGCTTATGAAAAGTGAGTTGAATGAACCACACTGCAGGAAATCCTTTTCATACCTCCTGGAAAACTGAGCTGGAACACCTTTCTGGTTCAGCATACAGGGCTGAATTCTTAAACAGTTATCACTCACTTTGCACTTGAAAAATGAGGACTGTCTTGTGATTTCTTGTGTTGTTGGTGTCACTGTGCAGCCCTTCCCGTGGTATTTTGTGAGGAATGCCAGAGCATGGCACACTCAGGAGCACTTGCCCACTAAAAACAGCCATGCAAAGAGACTGTCTGCTGCCTTCTGCTTCACTTACTCTTGTTCTTACAAAAATAGAAAGCTTTGGCTTTTGTCTAGGAGTAGTGAGTAGATTTTCTCCCAGCCAGAAAAAAAGAGCAGCTCTGTGACTTCACTCCAGTTACCACTTTAGTGTTTGTGACTCCTAAAGCCTGGGCCTGGTGAGCCCCGGGAGGATGTGGCCAGCAGGGAGGTGAGATGGCAAGTGGTTGTGGTGTTCCAGATGCTTGCAGAGGAAGTTTCTTGGGTCTCCAGAAGCTGGGAATGGCAGTGACAGCACAGCTGTGTGGGAGGCAGCCCTGTCCAGGAGGCCACAGAAACAGGGACTTTGTTTTTTCATGGAAAGCCACCTCATCTGAGGGCCACTCAGGCATCGTTATCTGCATCCTGCAAGGGCTTGCCACAGGCCTCTGAGAGTTGTCATAGCAAGTAAGAAAAGGATAGTTCAAGAGTTAGGTAATGATGTGCGCTGAGAATTGGAGACTGCAGAGATAAAAGGCAACTAGTAGCAAAGCATAAAGACTGACACCACTTAAAAGGGCAGGAGAAGTAAAATGGCTAGACACATCATAGCCCTAATGGGAAACACATGAGAGATGTTGATCAGAGAATGCTGGCAAACAGATGAGGTCTCTGAAGAAAAAGGGAGGAAAAAAAAAGGAGGAAACAGAAAACAAGATGGAAAGATAAAATTTCAAAGCAAGCCCTAAATGGATAGCAGTTCCAACTAATAGGAAGACCTGTAGTGATTTTGCCAAGTAGTACACAGAGAAGCTGATGATCATTAATATCTTGATAAATTTATTATCAGACAATTCAGTCCTGTCAATGTCAATTACCTCCAAGAGATTAGAGGTGGTTAATGTGGGTAAAAGCAAGTGAATTCCTAAAACCACTGATCCTCCTTGTTTGCATCTCCACATACCAAACACTCAGGAGTTAAGACAGGCACAAGAGCAGCCACCAGCAGCTTCAGGCCTGCATTCTGTCACCTCCCTCTGCCTTGTCCCAGCATCTCCTGAGTCCCCTCATGGGATGCCCACTCCACGGGATTGCCCACTGGCTTCTGGCACAGATGGAGAGTTAGAGAGTCAGTCCCTGCTGCGTGACACAGCTTCCTACCTGCCTCAGTTTCTGGAAAAGCCCTTTTTAACACCTGCCCTGTGCATGTGGAGCTGGAGGGACACATCCATGGGCCCCAACAGTGCTGTGGGGAGATGTCAGCAGGGCTCAGGGAAGGTTCCCCCGGGAGCACACTGGCTGTGTGTGCGTGTGGTGCCGACAGATGCTGTGCCGTGCAAAAGCTGCATGTCCACAGTCCCAGCTGAGCAGGGACAGCAGCCACTCTCCACACACACAGCCACTGAACCTCATGGAGAGAGAGGAACTGAGTTTCAACAGTCCTGTATACTCCTGCCACCACCTGGAGAGCTGCTCCTGCATTTTCCCCATTGCTTTCTGAAGGATATGTGTGCTCTGACCCTGTGCTGAAGTCATTCACAGGGCAGGGAGTCACTAACTTGTAACTCACTGCCAGTAAGACACAGAAAAAGCACAGAGGTTCAGTGAGAGCCAAAGGCTTGGCTGTCCCACGGGCAGCTCTGCACACCGGATACGTCACAGCCAAGGCAGAGCTCTGGGGAGGATTCCCACGTTTGCTTTATGGAGTTTTATACACCTTGATTTTTTAAAAGAGTTAATTACTCATGCCTTACACCATCTTTTGCAGCAAGGCTCTGACACATTTTAAAACTATAAATACTCTTCTTACATTTTCAATCAAGCTTCATTATGAATGGCAGATGCTTGAAACTAAAGTGAAAATCATCATCAGTTGTATTTATTGGCTAAATTCCTGCAACACTCAAAGCTTGAGAAAAATCAAACATGTTTGACAGCTGGTAGAATGAAAGGAAAGGATAAATCTTACCCTGACAGCATGCACCATATTTATCATAAGCTGTTAAACTCAGAGAAGCATCAGCCTTCACCAGAATACCATCACTGCCCCAACAGGGCCCCTGAGCTCCTGGGCAGCTCCTGGGGAGAGTCTGCAGCTGCTGGGGGCAGCCATGGGGTGCCAGCTCTGTGCCCAGCAGGGCTCTGTGCCAGCTCTGTGCCCACCAGGGCTGGGCTGTGCCCAGCAGGGCTCTGTGCCAGCTGTGTGCCCAGCAGGGCTGGGCTGTGCCCAGCAGGGCTCTGTGCCAGCTCTGTGCCCCCCGAGAGCCGCAGCTGGACCCCGGGGCAGCGCCCTGGGTGTCACCCGCCCCTCCCGAGCACAGCCCCCTGCACCCACGGCCGGGAGGGGCTGGGCTCTTCTCTCAGCCTCTCCCTCGGCAGCGCGCTGCTTGTTGTGTGCAGGAGAACGTCTGACAGACCTGCTGGCTTCTGGAGCGCAGGGGTTGTGCTGGCTGCAGCCCCCGAGGGCGGCAGAGCCGCAGGGAGCGCCGTGAGCTGTGCCAGGGCTGGGGCAGCCGGGACTGCCCAAGGCAGCCGCAGCTGCAGCGCCTGCTCCTGCACAGTGGCCGACCCTGCAGCCCCTGGGTAAGCAGGGGGGGATTGGTATCTCTTCCATCAGGGCGGCAGGATGATTTCCCAGTAATTTAAGTACAGAAAGATAAAGTTTCAGCTAACTTGTTAACCTGATTGGTGAGCACTAACTCCAGTGTCACATTTCACCTCCAAATAATTGGGAAATTGTGATTTGCATTCATTCCCCCTTCACCTGTGGGTCAGAGGTCCGTGGCATGTCCTACAGCATTTGAACAGCTGGTTTGAGGTAATGGTGGTGCGTCAGTGCCGCCGAGCCGAGCCGCCCGGGCAGGTTACATCACTGTGGGACCTCTCCATCCCACCTCAGGAGCACAGTGTGGCTCAGGGCTCCTTCCTTACCACCAACAGTTATGTGACTCTAGAAGACATTTGCAAACTTTTTGTTGATACGTGTTTTATGGACCAATATTGCTTGAAGGCTGTCTGTGTGTAAAATACACTTCTAAAGAGAACACTGAACAAAACCTGTCTAAAATAGAAATGCATATGTTACAAAAAAATCCCATTTTACTATCAGAAGTTTGCAGATTATTATTTAGGTCTGTTTGCACTTGATTTTACATGATGTGGATATATTAGGTTACAATTAAATATTGGGGTAAAATAATTCTGCAAATGAGTGATTTACTGTGCTTATAACCCCATGTTCTGTGTCTATAGAAATTAGTATGTTGCAACTTAAGCACTATATTTACTTTCTACTGAATGTAATCAATCCCAAATTCTATCATCTTTCATTAAAGATACATAAAAATACTGCAAAGGGCAGTAGAAGTGGCAAACTTTGTCTAATCCAAAAATGAGCTACAACTTTGCACTACTAAGAATGAACCCCAGTTTTCCAAGTGGAGAACACATTATTTCCCCAAGCATCAGCACGATGCACTAAAAACGCAGGAAGACCCACGTGAGTTAGATTGACCCTAATTAAACATCAGTATGGGTACAGCAGGCTTCTTCCTGACCTGGGACTCCTGTTCAGGAGCAGAAATTCCATGCCTGACTCTTCTCTGTCAGAAGGCTGCTGCTCTCCTGCCAGAGACGGGGCGGAGGCCACGGCTGAGAAAGGCAGAGGAGGCTCTTGCTGGGCAGGGTGTACAGGGGCTGGGGCTGGGGCTGGGGCTGCACACGGGCTCTGCTGGCAGTGGGCTTCTGCCAGCTGAGATCAGGCTCCGTGGGCAGGCACTCTGAGACCTGTTGGAGTCAGTCACCTGCATTCTGGGGTGTGCCCCTGCCCATGGAGCAGTGCAGGGTGCCAGGGACAGGTGATCTGGGTGGGTCTGGGGCAGCTGGGTTTCCCTGCCACCCTCCTGTTTGCAGAGGGATGCTTTCTGCAGAACCATAGCATAGACAATGTGTAAACTGTTGGGAAAGAAGAAAATGATTTGGGGTTGAGCGCCTTGTCTGAACTTTGTCCTTTTCTCAAGCAAAAGAAAATATTATTTCACCTTTTAAAGAGCCACACATAATAAGAGGCAAAATGTCAAGACCAGTGTTGATATAAACCCCCAAGGAAAACAAACTCTATGTGACTTCTCCAAAAGGTCTCACTTCCTCACCCCTCTCCCCTAGTTTAAACAGCTTCAGTAACTGAGGAGGAAGGGGGGAGGGAAGGCTCTCCTCTGGTCACTGCTGAAGGCCCTGTGCATGGACCCACTTCTGCAGCATCCTTGGTGCAGGGGTCTGGCCCCACACAGCACCTGGCAGAATGCACATCCAGTGTGGGAAAGTCTCTGACTCTCCCGAGGGAATCTGGCTGCACAGGGCAGAGCAGGACAGAGCCACAGATCCATTTTAGCCCGTGGGGCAATGCAGACTGCCACAGCAAGGGCTCTGTGCTGCTGGGGAGGACCAGGGCTCTCTGGTGGCACTGCTGGTCCTGTGCTGGGAGATCCCACCAGCACAGGTGAGCACACGGCCACCCTCAGACTTCACCTGTTTGGATCCCTTGGCTTCTCCAAGGAGTTACATGAGGTTAAAGCTGCTGGCAGCTGTCACTGGGGAATGAAAAACTGCTTGTATGTGGGGTCATCCTCTTCCTGTATTATCTTTAGTAAGAGGTACAGCGAGCTCCGAGGCCACTGGGAGGGTGAAAGTGCTGCACGTTTGCAGAGCACGTTGCCCATCTGCTTCTGCCGTGTGTCCTCACTGTTGCTGTTGGTCTCACCTTTCCCCCTGGAGTCTGCATTCCCCAGCATCCTGATCCTGCAAAGGATCTTGTTTTAAATGGCATGTATCCCCTTGCTGGGGACAGGTTAAAGCTCTTCCAAAGCCATTTAGCAGTTAGCCTGAAATATGAAATTCCCAATGATAATGCTGTTACCGGGGAACACAGACATAGTAATTCCTACCCACAGCCACAATAACTGTCACGTGGTGCAACACAAAGTACAGAAATTAATAATTAATAGCCTTGAAGAGGCTTCAGAAGAGCTGTGTTATTACGTGCATCAGAACCAGGATAAATCACAAGCAATTCAGAAGTATATTCCCAGGTTCACTCATAACCAGCATGGTATTTGGAGTCGCTTTGGGAGCAATAAATGACAGAGAGCCCACATTATAAAAATAAACATGAACTTAAGTGGCAAGGATTCATTTAAACCAAAAGGGAAAAGATTCCTCTACTTGCACTATCAGCTTAATGTGAGTAGAGCAAGCTTTACCTTGGAGTATCTGCCCCGTGCTGGGAGGAGGGGACTGTAATGGAGGGAACTGGTTGACACTGGCTGCTTCATCTCAAAGGTTTTTAACTAAATTCTCTGAAATATGAGCCTCAAAATGCTGTTCCAATATGAAAATAAAAGGCAAAATGCAGCTGTTTGTCGCATGGCACTTGTACTCAGTCTTTTCTTAAATGTGACTATGACCCACCTATATAACAGTACTGGGGTTTTATCACAGGCACCATGGCATTCAATACAGCCTTTAGAGCTGCCATCCCTGTGAGATTCCCTGCACGGAGATTCCAGTCTTTGCACTCACAGCCAGAGCTGACAGTGCCCCTTGTGCTGCTCTGAAGGCAGGAGGAACTCAAACTGTATTTATTGGCATTAATAGTTTCAAGCCACCTGAGTGGATTTTAAGAACCTGGTTTGAAGCTTTTTGCTGAGTAAGAATTTGAGCAGTTTGCCCAAAAATGCTTGTTGAAGTTTATATCATGACAGGCTTTTCCAATCTGACATCACTTTTCTTTTCCTTTGGTAGAAACAACCTTACAGTGTCCTCCAGCACAGACCAAAAAACACCAATCAAACAATCCCAATCATTTGTTCAGTCAAGCCAAATGTGAAATGCCATCACCCCTCTGCTTGGTGGTGCTGGGAAGGGCCACAGCGTGGCTCTGTAGTCAGTTCTTGCCACGACAGAGAAGGCACTGGGAAGGAGCGGAAGCGGACCTGCATCACTGCTCAGGGAAATCACCCAGAGGCTCGAGCCAACAAGCCTTCCCCTGACAAACCAGCTCCTGGTGGCAGCCCAGCCCACCCAGAGGGAGCGCTGCCTGGCTGAGGGCTACCAGCCTCGGCCTCCCTGCTCCGCCTGCCCACAAACACCGCCCGCTCTCTGATCTGCACTGCATCTCGCTTCTGATGTCGGCTCCTCCTTACAGGCTCCGTTTCAATTAGCTCCCTAAATAAATACAATTTTGATGTGTGGTCTCATAGTGGGTTATTAAACTGGCTCCAAAATGCTTTTCAGCGAGAAGCAGCTCACTTTCCACTGGATTATCCTGCTTCACACTTCTGATGTAAAAACCCCGCGGGGTAAACACACACAAACACTTGTCTTTTCCTTCATAGAAGCTTTTTCCCTAATCTCTTGAAGAATTAGCCTTTAAACGATTCTTGGTGGCAAGCAGAGCAGTGCGGGTGCCTTCGCCGTGTGCAATCTGCGGCAGCAGCAGTAGATGGAGCCAGGCGAGAAAGGAAAGATTTGAGGATAGCAGCATTTCTCCCACGGTGCAGGTTTAGCGCTTGACTTAACTCGATTAAGAAAAAAAAATTCGTTTAGTTCCTGATGCTTTGAAGGTAATACAGGGAATAATTATGTGTAGCTCTGCCAGCGCAATACCCAGTGGAAAACTGGCTTTTGGAAAAGTAACAAGCTGGAGGCAATTTATCTTGAGGGATGAAATATATAGTGAGTGGAAGGGAGAGAGGATAGTTGTATTTTTTGGGGGGAAGTTGAGAGATGAGGAGAGTAATCTGGGGACGTGGCAATAGAGTTTTGAGCACTGAAATATTCCTTCCTCTTCTGTGAGTCCTGAAAAGTTACTCAGCTGGGCAGGAGTTCCCCTCAGCATGGCCAGGGGTGCACTCGGGATGTTGTTGGGGGGCTGTCGCAGGGGGCAGCAGGTTGAGAGAGGGTGCAGCACTGGTGCCATCACCCATTATCCAGGCCTTCCCCAGAGACACTGCCTTCTTGTCAGCAGTAGCAGGAGGTACATGGAAGGTGGCATTCCTGCTCTGAGATGGGCTGGCACAAGCCCGTTCTGAGGCCCTCTGGTCTGAGCAAGCTGTGGTTGGTGAATGAAAGGCTGCCTTCTCCAACCATGGGCCACGCAGTTCCCTGAGCTGTGGAGGTGGTGTGTGCTCAGCAACTTTGCTGCAATGGGTGTTGGAACAATAACATTTTGCCCAAGGCACACTCTAGAATACGTGCTGGCTTGGTGTAACACAGTTAATATCTGTGTTTTGGGGGAAAACACTTTGCTAACCAGGAAAAATGGAAAAAAACCTCAAGTGCTTACAACAGCCTCTGCTTTTGGTGCAGGATAGTTACTAACTGACCTGATGGCTTCTCATAATTGTGCTGCTTGGGCTGTGCCTCACTGCGGGGGCAGAACTGCCCCCCACCCAGGGCTGTCCCACCCTGCACTGGCTGCTCTGTCTTGGCCAGCTCTGGAGGGCAGGTGAATGCCCAGGGGAGAGCTCAGCAAAACCAAGGAGAGCATTTACCCAATGTCCCAGTGCCCCTGTGCCAGGTGGAGCTTGACTTGGCCCTGGGAGCAGTGGATGGCTGGGCAGAGCGGGGCAGGGACAGTTGGCACCTGCATGCCTCGAGCAGTTCAAGCAGGTTGTGTAAGGGGCAGTTACTGGAGCTCAGACAGGAAAAGATGAACGAGACCATATTGAACCCTCCCTGAAACTTTCAAAAACCATTCCCCTGTTTAACGTTTTTAATTGGGTGTAACTCATGCTGAATGTTGCTGTATGAAGATGCTGCTTATTTGGAAATTGCTGCATTCTAGTGGTCAATGAATACATCTATGTGTGCTCCAAGTTCTATTAAACATCACATGGAGAAAGGTGATGGAGAAAGACAAGATATAATCTAGTCCAGTTCTTTCTGTTTCTGCATTTGTTTTATTTCCAGCATCTGAAGTTTAAATCCTTACCAGGAATACTTTGTATGGGAAGAATTGAGAAAGACAAATCGCTTAACATTGCTCTCTTCTTCCTCTGCTCTTACCTGTCTTTGTCCCTTCCCTGGGAAGGGGCTGCCTGGGCGTGACAAGGCCAGCATCGCTCTGCAGGCAGCTCTGGATTCTCACACAACACTTTTAGTACACGTCCAAAGGTGCCAACAAATCCATAGGAGATGAATCACATGTTTTAAAGCGGTACAGAGAGCACTCAATCATCTGCACAGTTTAATAAATACTTGAAGCAGTATTTGGTTGGGGGGGGGAGGGATATGTGGGGCCCCTTGGTTGCAAGAGATCTGGGGGAGGAGAAGCATGGCAGCAGGAGGAGTGCAGTGTGCTCTCCCTTCACAGAGCCTTGGGCAGGTGTCTGGGAAGGGCTGGCCAGGCCTCCTCCTTCCCATGCCACTCCTCCCCGTGCTGTGGCCATGTAGAGACAGAAACGAACGAGTAAGATCTTTTCATGCAAACAGGGAAAAAATATGGAAATATTCTATTCCTCTTAAAGTATTCAGAAGGTGAATAAAAATCATAGATTTAAAAATATTTCAAACTCCAGCCTTTTCTACAGTCCATTTCTACAAACACATTGTGCCCGTGGTGCTCCAGCGTCAATCAGTCAATGCAACTGGCAAACAAAACAATGCTTTAGAGTTGTAATTACCTAAATGTTCGACACTTAGTACATAAATATTAAATCCTCATAAATAATGTTGTCAGATATATTTGATTTCAACTGTATTGTACTGTTGTTAAATGAAACAAACACTATATCTAAATTTATTCCCCTTGCAGTCCCATTGTTCAGCTCGATTTTGATTTCTTTTAAAAGACAAAGAGAAAAGCACGTCCATCCTGTGAAGAAGGCTACAGCCAAAACAAATGCACATCAAGTAAGTTTATTTAAGCAGATGTGCTCATAAAATGTTAACAAGACACGAGATAATTACAGGAAAAGGCTAAAGTCCAACTCAGTATGGAGTCCAAAGGTCTGAGTTTTATTTAAGACTGAGATCAAATAAAATATGCACTGACAGTGTAACACCAAGTCTTCTATCGGTGGTGATGCAGCCATTGTTTTCAAGGCCAATAAACTTTAATGTACCAGTGGAGTTGTATCCAAATCACATAAAATGCCTTGCCA
Source organism: Vidua macroura (assembly GCF_024509145.1). Classification (NCBI taxonomy): domain Eukaryota; kingdom Metazoa; phylum Chordata; class Aves; order Passeriformes; family Viduidae; genus Vidua; species Vidua macroura. The sequence continues at coordinate 484,914 of NC_071591.1, read as the reverse complement.
TAGAACATGTAGAACAGACTAAAATGGGGGTTATGATTCGAAATATTGCCCTAGTGCAGATTTATGTATTACCACTCCCATTTTGACATGGAGGCTGTTTCTTACATCGAGATGGTGCTTCAGTTGTTGGTGTTTCTACTGCAAGCACACCTTTGTTCTTTGCAAACTGTTTGTCTTCATTTCCCTAAAGCAGCGCACAGGATGCAGATCCCCTGAGATCTCCCTCAGGATTCCTCACCGGGCAGCTGATGTGACCTGTCAGGGTCTCGGTGACAGCGCAGGCAGGCAGAAGGCTGAGGCCTTGGGGAGGGGGTGGCTGCAGGGAGGGCTGCCTGTGCTCCTGTCATCCCTGGCTGCGGGCTCATTCCGCTCCGCTCCTGTGCAAGAGGGTGCCCTAACACTTGGTGGAAGCTTCAGGGCCAAAGAGGTTCTTTGACTGAAGCTCTTCAGGCTCTAAATAAATGGCTTGTCCTCTCTTTGTTTCCATCCTTTTCTTATGGAAAGGGTTTGAATGCTCTCCCCTCAGCAGAGAGCTCAGCTCTCCTCTCCCGCCGTCTGTGGTGCCGTCAGAGCCTGGCAGAGCCCTGTGTGCCCTTCCCGGCACAGAAGCGACAGAAGGGAGAAGGCCCTGGCGTCTCCCCGCTTCTGGCTGGGCTGGGATGGGAGGTGCCCGCGGCTGGAGGGGACGGGGTCCCTGCTAGAGCCGGGAGCCTGCCCTGGAAATGCAGGTATTAATGTTGGTTCTGGCTCTGTGCTCAGGGATGTCTCCGCTCAGTCTGTGCAGAATCCACTTGGGATGCTCGTGGAGAGAAGTTTGGCTTTTCCCTGCACGCAGGCACATCCTGAGCAATGCTTTAAGGTTGAGAAAATTATTTTTCTGGATGCAAAGAAAACTTACAAATGTGACCAGAAAGGACCCTATGCTTTAGCCAGTAGGAATTAAAATAAAGGATGGTTTAAGATCCTGTGCTTTTAAACTGCTCTTATAAGCTCTCTAAAGCTACGTGATGGATTTGGAGCACCTTGGCTTAGTGCTACTGGAACTGCCCTCCCCTCGCTGATTATTTAATTTCTATCAATTCACTAAAAATAAGCAGCATTCCTACCTCCACCTGCTGGAGACATGCAGGTCTCGATGTGTCATGTGAGAGAAATTTGGGTAACATCTTTCATTTCATTCCAAATTATGGAACCAACAGATACAATTTGCATGTAGTAGCAACTGTAAGAATTCCAGATTGGAGCTGTAGATGGTGACCAAAATGTATGCATTAGCAGATGCTCCTTTTTAAGTGTTTCACTGTAGAGAAATTCATCCTTTTATTTTCTTTTTTAATTTTTCTTTTTTATTTTACTTTTTTTTTTTTAAGATGCCTACTTGATTTTATATAATTTTAGAATATATAAACAAACTTTAAATTGTTTTCCCTGGACACTGTCTGGATTGGAACAGCAGTCTCAGAGGTGAAAGTCTTGTAATTAATACAACCTGCCAATCAAATCCCATCAGTGACACATATTTCTTTAATATCTCTTTTTTTAATTGTTGAGCTACATTATAAACATTTTAGCAGCTCACATCTGTCTCTCATAGAGTAATTGTAATTGAAATTAAAATTCTATTTTTCCTACGTAATTATATTTTAGAAGCACACATTCTTGCTTGAGAATACGATATTTTCAGCTCCATATCTCACAACGCTGAAAACGCTGTTTAAGCACCAATATCAACTGTTCTGTATGTCTTTCACCTGCCATAAGAAACAAAATGTTACCCTGAAAATTCCTCTTCATCTGTACCGTGTTTTGCCTTCTCTACCTCCTGCTCTGGCGGCAGAGATGCTTTAGGACTCCCCAACAAAATCAAAACGTGCACTTTCTCTATTTTCTTTGTGGAAGTGAGCTTGAAAATTCAAAATCTTGCAAACTTCACACCTGTTTTTTCCCATTTAACAGTATCATTTTAAAATCTTATCAATAACAATATATCTCATTAATGTCTTGTTTAAATGTATTCTTTTATAAATTAATCACAATTTTTTTTAGCATTTTTGACTGCAACTCCTACTTCCCACACAAAGGCAGGGAAAAGGTTCTCCGGCGTAAAAGGTGTGAGAAACGAAATTCTGAAGGCGCTGCAGGCTCTGTGTGTGCTGTGGCTGGGAGCTGGCAGGGAGGAACCCTGCCCTCTGCGTGCTCTGCGCGATTCCCCGCTGCGAGAGAGGGAGCCTGACTGGGTGACCCCCTCCTCTTTCCCTCCACCGGCTTCCACGGCGGAGGAAAACGGGGCTTGGGTGCCGCTTTACCGGCTTGCATTGGCCCCCAGAGTAATTTTACAACCTTCATACACAAAACCATCAGCATACTCGCTCTGCTCCTACGTTTATGAGCAATGGGTTTATTCATTGGCACTTATAAAAATTAAGACCCGGGAGCTCGTGTGCTGTTGATGTTTACGAATCGGAGCTCGGTGTCTGTCCCAGCAGATACCGGCTCTGCCGGGAGCCTCCACCGGGGCAAGGTGCGGACCCGCAGCGGCAGCGGGGCAGGCCTGCTCTCTCCTGCCTGTCCTGCTGTTAATTCTCCTTCTGAGCCCCCGGGGCGAGCTGGGCGAAGCCGTGCGAGCGGCGGAGCGGGGCTGGCTCCGGAACGGGGCTCGTCCGCGGCCGTGGAGCGCAGCCTGTGCTCTGCTCTAGGCGTCCCTCTGCCTCAATCGCACTGCCGCAGCCAGAATCAGGAGTGTAAATGCATTTATCGATCAGTTTATATGATGGGCTGCTTGGGACTGAGGGCTTGGGGCTTTTTTGTTTTCTAAATCGGGCTTAAGCAACGATGAGGAGTTGAGCATGCACGGAACTCGTTCTATGTGGGCAAGTGATTGAACAAATCAGAGTTTTTGTAACGGAACTCGCTTCGTCCAGAGCATAAGATCGTTCCCGCGAGGGTGGTGTGCTGACCCCGACCGAGCTTTCAGGTGACCGTGACTGAAAACGCGAAATGTGCTCATGTCCACAGGGACCACATCGAAAATCACACTTGGAAGTTCTCAACACAGTCTTTCAGTTCCCTCTTTGTAGTCCCTTTCACCCAGGTTGGAAGGATGCTCCAATCTGAAGTAAATGTGACTGTTTGGGCACGCGTGTGTCACATAAACTGTCTGTTCCTGGGGAACATCTTTCCCCGTCCATTACGCAAATACTGAACTTCAGAAATACCCAGGGAATCCCTACGGAAAGAACAAAGTCAAAACTGGTCTAGGAACGGGGACCCTGCTCCATCGCCCTCTGACTCTTTCTCCCCGTTTCCACATGCGGAGCCCCGAGACGCCAAAACTTCTCGATTAAGGCAGAATCGTTCACCGCGACTCCAACGAAAAATGTGCGGGTCCCTGGCTTTGAGATGAGCAAGTCTGTGTTGCGGGAAGGGGTGTCACATGAACTCATGTGTCCTTGACTAACTGAGGCTGAGAGTGAAAGTGCTTATTGTCCGTGATAACTTTTTAGCCGCAGGATCAGAGGTGCTCTTTCAGGAAAAGACCTTGGGAAAGGGATTCCTCAACAATTCGATAACACAGCTGAGTTTACATACATTTACATCTAGAGACAAATAGAAATAGAAATGGTAAGCAATAAGCTGGGCTTATTGATAATGGGAGGAAAAATTAGCCGTGTTCCTCCATGCCCGCCGGCAGGAGTGCGGGCAGCGGCCGCGGCAGGGGTGATGGCAGCCCTGCGGTCCCGGAGCGCTCCAAGAACCGCTCCAGGTTTCACCATGCCAGCGCCTAGCATGTCAGGTAGCTCAGATATGCAAGAAAAGGAGAGAGGACAAGGAAACGCTGCCAGAAGAGCCTGCAGCCTCACGTGCGTCTTCCGAGCGATCAGCTGGCAGCAGGTGAGGAATCCCACGCTGGGAATTGCATCACGCACCGCTCGGCGCGATGAGCTGCCAGGCGCGAGGTGCTGGAGAGCAGGAGGGTCTGAGGGGAGCGGGGCAGGAGCAGCCCCCGGGACTGGGCTTGACTTGGGGGGTAGGAGGAACGGCCTCCCCCGACTCCCCCTTAGCCTCTCGGGGTTTGCTCAGCGTTATCCCCGTTTTCTGTGCGGCACGCAGGCAGCAGCATTTTGCTTGTCTCTTTTAGCGTGTGTGTTTCGAGTCCCGATGCAAATCCTTCCACCCCTGCATTCCTTAATGACAGCACAAGAATCGCTAATACAAACCAGAGCGGAGCGCTCCGCTCAGGGTAGCGCTGCTTACTCGCGCGGCTTCTGATATTTCCCATTTTAAGTGATCGTTTCTACCGACAAAGGCAGCTCCGGAGAGCCTCAGCAGCCACTGCAACGCCGCCACCCCTGACTGCAGCTCCTGCTGTTCATATCTTTACGTAAAAGCGACGTCGTCTGCAGGCAGAGTCCACTCCTCTCTTCTCTTCCTTCCCAGCGCGTATTTTCATGTCTCTTTTCAAGAAGAGCCAGGGCAGCGGCGCTGCGTAGGCGCGCAAAGGGCGCGGCGGCCAAGCGATGTCTGCGCGGTCCTGCCTGGCCCACGCGCTTCATTGGCCCTACGCGGAGCTCTGGACGGCCCCAGTGGGAGAAGAGAGCGGCTCGGGGCGGCCGCGGCCCGCGCTTCCCTCGGCACGGCGGGGGGAAACGTTAGTTATAACGGAGAGGCCTCCCAGAACAAAAAGGAAACGATTTCTCGTTGTTGTTATTTTTTCCCCCCTGAAAATCGATCTGTATTTAGGTTCCTCGATTAAACCTACAGGAACGATCCCGCAGCGCCTCGCAAAAGCAGAGGAGCGGCCAGTTCTCTCCTCCTCTGAGGAGCTGACACTCTGACGAGAGCCCGCTTCCATCCCGCCGCGCCTGCCAGCCGAGTGGGCGCTGTCGCCGCCGCCCCGGCCCGACGGCTCCCAGCGCCACTCGGCACGGGCAGCCCTCTTGCACCGGGAACCCTAGATACAACTCGGGGGGCGGCGGGTCCCGCGGGTGCCGGGATCCTGCCGGACAGCCTGGCGCAGCTGCCGAACCGGCGGAGCGGGCTCCCGCCCCGTTCTCGACGCCGCCCGGCCGGCGCCGAGCGCTCACCGTGCCCCGCGGACAGCCCTGGCCCGGTGCCCCCGCCCGGGCTACTCCACGCACCTGGTAATTCTCGGGAGAAAAGGAAGAAGATTGGGGTGGCCTCGTCCTTTCCCGTCCCATTGCCCCGCTCACGCCAGCTCAGGAGACGCGGCTCTGCCGAGCGTGTCCCTGCGGGAGCACGTCCCGCCGGCAGGGACGGCCCCGGGACAGGCAGCGCCCGGACCGGCTCGCTGGTCGTCTCGGCCCTCGCCCGCTCTCCTGGGGCACCTGCCGAGTGTCTGTGCGGGGAAGGACACCGGTGCGGGCACGGCCTCTGCCTCGCCGGCCCAGCCCGCTCCCCGGGAGCGGTGGGGCCTCGCCAAACCCCCGGAATCGCCTCGGAGGCTGCCGAACCCCGCGGCCGCGGAGGGGCCCCGAGGGCCCTGACGGACAGCACGGGTGGGGGGCTCCGCCGCCCCCATCCCGCTCCGGCCGGCGGGGCCGGTGCAGAGGCTACGCAGATGAAAGGCTGCGCTCGCAGGCGTTCCCCGCGCCGTCAGGTCCTGTCGTTCCCCCCCCCCCCAACCCGCCCCAGCCCCCCCGGGTGCACATGTCAGAGTTCACAGACCTGGCTGCTGCCTTTTACAACACTGAGCTGTAAAAGAGCGGATATTAAACCCGTATAATGGATCCAGCTCCAAGGAGAGGTTGAATTTCCCAGTGAAACGAAGGTATTTGCCCTGAACTGGGAAAGGACCCCTCCCACACCCCCTGGGCTGGGAAACCCGCAGAACCGTCAGAGACCGGCGGTAAACTCTGCCCCCAGCCTCGCACCTGGCATCGGTCGCCGCGGGGGCACATGTGCGCGACACGCTGCTGCCAGCCGGGCTCGTCGCGCCCGCCCCATCGGGTCCCTGCCCCCGGCGAGCGGCCGGAGAGAGCGCCTGCGTTCGGCGCGACCCGGACCCGAGCCCGGCGCCCGCCACTGCTGTCACGGGGCCGCCGCCGCCTGCCCGGCCCGTTGGGTCGTTGCGGCTTAGGGCGCGTGAGGGACGGGGCTGAGCCAGTAACACGGCCCGCGCTAGAGCTGTGCGAGCGGGCAGCGAGAGCCGGGGGGCTGATGAGCCTGAGGAACAGCCTCCGCCTCGGGCGCAGCCCTTGCGGGTCGTGCCCGGCGCCGGGTTAGTCGCGGCCACAGCACGGAGCCGCCGGTCGCCGCAGGAGCGGCCGGGTGGCAGAGTTGCTCCGCGTCGGAGCAGCGCGACCGCGCCGGGCCTTAGAGCCGAGCCCTGTCCTGCGGCTCCGTGGGGGGCTCGAGCCATCCACGCCACGAGGCCATCAGGACGGGCGCTCCACCGGCGGAGGGAATTCGGAGCCCGAGCTTGTCTGCCGCGCTGCCCTCAAAAATCCACTTAGGGAAGATGAAGGCGCATGCAAATGCGTGGCGCCTCCTCGCCTGTGCCTTTAATCATGGTAAATTGGCTCCCGTTCCTCCAGGCCCCCCGAAAAGGCACACGGCGGCACCGCACCGCGCTGGGGTTGGGACTCTCTCAGCGCTGCGCAGCACCCGCCGCTCCCCGGGGCTTTCCGGCTCCTCGGCGCGGCACCGACGCCCTGCCTGACCCGCCTCGCTCAGCAATTTTCCTACCCAAATGCTGTCGTGACGGGAACAGAGAGCAGAGATAGATAGCATCAAGCGGCCTATATCAAAGAGGTCCTGCTTAATTAAAATACCGGCTCCGTGCTCGCCGCTTTTCACGCGGCGCGGCCTCCGACCGCATTCTGCCGGATACCGCCGGCACCACCTCCCCTATCGGCCACCCTGGTTGGCCCGTCCCTGATCACTGGCCCTGTCACCTGCTCCGTGAGGTCGCCGGGCGAGCAGGATCGTCTCCCTGGGCCGGGGAACAGCCGCTCGTGAGACGGGCCGGTCCCGGTGGGGCTGCTGCGAGGCACGGGGAGACTCCGCGTGGTTCACGGAACATTTGTTTGCATTACTGAGCAACAGTCCGATAATTTATTGTTATTGTTATTAGTAACTACACTTAGTAGCTCGTTCACATCCATCCTTCCGAGGGGGGGAGCGCGGGCTGGATCAGTCACCGTCGTGCACCGCCGGCGGTGGCGCCTCCTCCCGGGCCGGGGCCGTTCCGCTAGGGCCACCGAGCCAAATCGGCCAGGTCCTGGGACTGCCCGCACGTCGGCGGCCGGGGGAGAGGCCCGGCGACGTGGAAACACCGGGCGGCGGGCGCCGCCGCCGGGAGCTTGGTCGGAGCTGCGGGCTTGCAGAGCCAGTCTGGGGAGCGCCCTGCTGTGGGAAGCTCCGTGGACAGCCGGCAGCGAGGCCGCCCGAGGGGCGGCCGCCGGTGTCCGTGCCGGTGCCGAAGCTAGGCAGCTGTCCGCCGTGCCGGCGGCCTGGTGCCCCAGCTCCCCGAACGCTCCCGCCACGGGCGTTTTTCTGTGCACCGGCGTCGGCCGCTGGCGAGCGGGGAAGGCCGGGGCTCCGCAGGGGAGCGAGATGCAGAGTCCGGCTGTGGGTGGAGAAGAACAGGACACAGTGAGCCGTTGGCCCGGGGCCTCCCCCCACGCCCCGCTGCCGTGGTGCCGCAGAGCTGGGGCCGGCGGCCGCGCACCGCCAGGCTGGAGGCCTGTTCGGCCCGTCCCGGGGTGGGAAGCGCCGCCGTCTCCGCGCTGCACGGCACCCGGTCCGGTCAGCCCCGCTCGCCCCGGCCCCGCCGCTCGCCCCGGCTGACCCCGCGCCCGCGGAGCCCCTGCCGTGCCGCCGCGCGCCGGCAGGGGGCAGGCTGCGCCCGGGCCCCGCCGCACCGGGCACCGGGCCCGGCCAGCCGGGGTCAGCCCGGCCCCGCCCGGGGCAGCCCCAGCCCTGCCCGTGCCGCTCCCGCCGCACGCCTCGCGGGCAGCTCTCGCCTCACGGCCGGACTGCACGGCCCGCACCAAACCGCAGCCTGCGGAGCGCCGGGCACCCCACTGCTCGTGCCCACCTCGGCAGGGGAGCGGGCGGTGCCCGTCGGTACTGGGGAAAATACGCGTCCAGGCAGCCGGGAGTGTGCGCAGACAGACTGCACAGCCGCCCTCGCATCCGCCGGCACCGCACGCTTTTGCGGAGAAAGCCCGGCGCCCCCCTTCCCTCGTGCGGAGACGCCCGTGGCCCTCCCGGGTTCCGCGCGGTTCTGTCCCGCTCACGAGCGGGGTCGGGCCGCGCTCCCCGCAGCGCCGGTTCCCGCTGCACCGGGCGGGACCGGCGGGCCAGGAGCCGGGACGGGGCGGCGCGTCCCGGCGGCCGCGGGGGAGTCGGTGCAGAGGGCTCGGCCGTTGTTAGTTATCCCGATGGCTCCTTCCTCCTGCCTCGTTCGGAAAGGACTGGGACCGGCTGCGTTTCTTGTTCGAATCTCAAATTTAACTCAAAACAAAGAGATTTGCCTTGCAAATAAAAGGACAATTCGAAGGAAGCCGCGGGGAGGTGGGGCTCCTTAGTCTGGTTAGGGTTTATTTCTGTGATGGTTTTGCGCGTGGGTGTTTTAATTGCATTTCGTTTTTCGTTAAAAGCATTGTATAAACCTATATAACACCTCATCGAATTGTTCTCGGGGCAGGAGCGGGGATAACAATTACCCGGCGCAGTGCTCGTATACACACAAGGAGAGAAGCAACAAACCTTTAGTGTGATATTTGCGAGTAAAAGCCCACGAACAAAGCTGGAATTACTGCTGCGGGTGCAGGGCTGGGGGCTTTCGCTCTGCTTCCCGGTCCCGCTGCTCAGCGCTGCCTTTACGTTGGGTTTGAGGAGGTTTTTTTTTTTTTCTCGTTCTTTTATAGCCAGAATTTACGAAAACTCCTGCGGAAACAGGGGCTTTAATTTTCCACACAGTTGTAGAAGATAATTTGATGGAAGCCCTGTGTGATGGAGAACTCCGAATCCTTACACGAAAATAGGAAGGGGACATAAAAAATTAATGTGAACGAGCAGCTTTTGCGCCACTGATTGAACTGTGAAATCTTAGCAGCCTTTATCTTGATCTCAGAATTAAATAATCATATATTATTGTTTCAGCATTAACGACAAAGATTTTCCGATTTCTACCGCCTAGAACAAAAACAAATAGGCTCTATTACTGAAAACCTTTTCCAAAATAATTTACTAAAACACAATGACGAATTTCTTTCAAAGATTTTTCCGTGCAAAAACCGCCTAAAAAGAAGTTTTATCTTAAGACTCACAAAATAGAAGCATTAAGTAATTCAAGGTAACACTCGTCCTGCTTATTAAGTATCAATATTTTGGGAGCATTAACAAAATATACTCCTTCTTTTGACAGGGTCGTGGCATATCACGGGTCACATTAAGAATCTCTGCAAATAATCTTTTCTGGATTTTCATTTCCTCATATTTGGATTTTTAACGGTATCGGGGGAAAAAAAGCAAACAAAGATACAAACAAAAACGAACAAACAAACAAAAACAAACAAACAAAACAAAATAAAACAAAACAAACAAACAAACAAAAAAACCACGAAAGGGGAGCCGGCAGCGCGGGGTCCGGCGCTCCACGCAGGATCGCTTTTCCCGTCGGTTTTTGCCTCACAGGGAATCCCGGCGCGGTGATCGCGGGCCGTCCCGCACACGCACGCACCGCACCCCGCACCGAGCCCCGCGCGTTCAAAAGCGTTAGCGACCGGCCCGAGGGGGCAGCGCTGCTGCGGGAGCGGGCACGGGCTCGGCCGCCGCAGGGGCACCCGCAGCCCTCGGGCCGCTGCTCCGCTGGAGCTTTCCCGCTGGCAGCCTCGGCGTGACGGTTCGGAGCCGCCCTGCGGAAAAGGCCGTGCGCGGCACGATCCCCCGTGCCCCGTCCCGCGTGCCCGCCGGGGCCGGTCGCGCCGCCGCCGTCCGCGGGACGGACCCGCGTCCCCGCCGGTCCCGGGCGCCCCGAGGGAGGTTCCTGCCGCCACCTGCCCGCGGCCCGGCGCTGGACGCGCGCTGCTACCTACCCCGGACAGGGCAGGAGCCAAGAGCCGCCGTCGGGCCGGGAGCAGCGCGGGGCGCGGACCGGGGAGCGGAGCAGCCGGGGCCCCCGCTCATCCGCCACCCTCGGTAGCCAAGATCGTTCTCCCCCTCCGCGGCCCGCGGGGGCGCGACCCGGGCCCGCGCTGCCCGCGCCGCTCGGCCGCCCCGGGGTGCACGGAGCCGGCCGCCCCGGGCGCCGCCGCGCTTCAGGGGCCGCGGGGGCCCGGCGGGGCCAGGGCACTATTTGACGTCGAGGAGACGGATCACCGCGGCGCAGCGATACGCCGCGCACCAATGGAGTTCAAATGTCAGCAAGTTTGAGGAGGGGTGAGGCGCCGGGGGGTGTGTTCCTCCGCCGCGGCCCCTGCTCTAAACGGCGCGGCTCCTCGGGCCGCCGCACGGCTCAGGGGCTGGGAGCGCCGGGAGCCCCGTGCCCCGCCCGGCCCGCCGCGCCCGCGCTCCGCCCGGCACGGCCCGCCCCGGGAGGGCCCTCCGCGCCAAGCAGGGCGTGGGTCCGGCGCTGCCGGCGAGCAGGTGACACCGCGGCTGCCCGGCGCCGTGTGCGCGGCATGTGCGCGCCCGTGTAGCGGGGCGGCCCCATGGGCGGCGGCGCCGGCTCCTGCCTCTGCCCCCCGTCTCTGGAAGCCCGGGCAGGAAACGCTCCTCATGTCTTCCAGATAAAAATAAAAGCGACTCCTTCCTCCCGGCCGCAGAGTGTCCCCGCGCCCGGCCCGACGCGGGGCTGAGCCGGCCCCGCCGCCCGGCAGCGCCTCTCGCCGCCGCTCATGGACATCGCGACGGGTCCCGAATCCTTGGAGAGGTGCTTCCCGCGGGGCCCACCGGACTGCGCCAAGATGCTGGACGGCATTAAAATGGAAGACCACCCCCTGCGCTCGGGGCCGGCCACTCTGGGAGTGCTGCTGGGTGAGTTGCCGGTCGCTGCTGGACTACGCCGAAAGCGGTCCCGCGCACCGCTCGGTGCCCGGGTGCGCTCCGAGGGGCCCGGCCGGTCTGATGCCGACTGTGGCCGGTCAGCCCCTGACCGGTGCGGGGCGCGGGACTGTCTCCCCGGCATGTGCGGTGCGCGGGACCCGCGGCAGCCGTCGAGCTCGGTGTTACCGACCGGCTGGGCCGAGCGGACTGTGCTACCCGGGACGGGGACTCGGGAGCGGGGCCGGGTTGTGTCGGGGCTGGGAGCGGGGCCAGGTGGGGCCAGGGCCGGCGCCTGACGCCGCCGTCTGCCGTTGCAGGGTCGGAGTGCCAGCACCAGGCCGTCTGCGAGGGCTGCCAGCGGCCCATCTCGGACCGGTTCCTGATGCGGGTGAACGAGTCCTCCTGGCATGAGGAGTGCCTACAGTGCGCCGCGTGCCAGCAGGCGCTCACCACCAGCTGCTACTTCCGGGACCGCAAGCTCTACTGCAAGCAGGACTACCAACAGTAAGGGCGCGGGGGGCGGCGGGGGTCCCGCCGGGGCGGCACGGCCCGGCTCGGGGCTCACGGCGGACTCTGGGCGCGTTCCCGATCGGGCCGCGCCCCGTGCCCGGCAGAGCGGGGCAGCCCGGCACCGGGCTCATGGCTACGGGTGGCGGCCACGGCGAGCGGGGACCCCGGCGTAGGCTGCGCGGCGGGCACGAATGGGACCGAAGACACCGAACCGTGGCGTCCGACACAGGCGGGGCTGCCTCCCGCCCCGGGCCCGCCGCGCTCCGGTACCGTGCGGTGCCGTCGGAGGGGACGGCGATGGGGCGGCCCGGCCCGGTTTGGGCTGCGCAGGCGGCGCCGCGCTCAGAGCCGTCCCGCGGCACTCTCCTGCCCGCCGCAAGTCTCGTCCCGCCGCCGCCCGCTGCCCCGGAGCCGCTCCGAGGGGCCCGGGGCCGGCCGCAGCGCCGCCCGGCCCGCAGAACGGCCGATGCCGCTGCCCGGCGGCGGGGCCGTCGCTGCGCTGCTGCGGGCCGGCCCGCTGGAGCGGCCGTCGGGCGCGGCGGGGCCCGGCCGAGGCAGCGGCACAGCGGCGGGAGAAGCCCGGGCTGAGCTTGGCCCCGGCCCCGGCCCCGGCCCCGGCCCCGGCCCCGGCCCCGGCCCCGGCGTTGCCCGCGCTCTCTCTTATTCCGGCTTTATCCCCAAATGTCAGGCGCTGTCGGGAGCGGCCCCCGCCGCGTCGCGGCCCCGCGCAGGGACGGAGCCCGGCCCCGAGCCGGGCCGCCCTCCCCTGCAGAAGCCCACTTCATGCTTGTCACCTAAATTGAGGATCCTTTTTGTGCCGGGAGGGGGGCGAACATGGGCATTTCAATCACTAGGACATAATATGGCTCTGCTAGAAGTCTGGCAACAAACAAAGAACAACAACTATTGGTTTGCATCAACTTTTGTCAGGCATTCAGCAGGCATCCAGAAAGGCCTGAAGTGGCTTAGTGGCAACAATGTGCATTTCATAGCTACAGCATGAAAATCCATCTCCATGGAAACGGGTAGTAAATGCTAACATGACATGCTGAGTATAAATATTGTGAGGGTTATAACTCTTGTATAAATGGCCCAGATAAATGTCCCCCTGTTTAGGAATTACAACAAAACATGTTATTTCATGCTGCAGCCCTCGCTAGCTCCCAGAGTCCTCCATAGCCCGGGCACTGTGCATGGGAATAACTCAAGGCTTGCCCGCGGGCTGCCGCCATCCCGCCCTTGTGGGGCTGGGGCTGCGGCACCTTTAGGGTTTTCTCGTGCCCGATTTAGGGAGCCCGTCCACAGGCTTTGCCTTTCATTTCTACACAAAACAAACCACCCGTGGTAGCTGTAGCTGTAGATCAGTGAAACTTCTTTTTCTGTAGGTAGTAACACCTTAGATATTTTCATTAATTAGTAAAGAATGTCCAATAGTCTTTAGGCTACCTAAAAAAGCATTATTTGACAATGTAAATATTTAAATTAACTGCAAATAAATGTACTCTCGAAGTTCCCAACTTTAGTTTCTGTAAAATAAAGAATTGTACTTAGTGACCTAAAAAGCAAGATCAGAGAATATTGCTTTGTAAAACAAAAATACTTTTCTGACTGAAAACAGAACTGTTACTGCTTCAGAACTTCCCGTATTACCAAAAGTGTCCAATTGTAGAGGGGGAAAATGGGGTAACCAGGCTGCCGAGCAATAAAAAGATATCAACATGTTGGCCTTTGTTGAATCCCAGCACCTAGTGTGACATGACATGGTGCCCTGCTGTGTGTGCCCCCGAGGACTGACAGCGGCAGCGGCTCACGGGAAGGGGAGGGGAGACACGGTAAATCAAAATTTGTTTTCTCTGAGATTTTATTAGCCCAAAAGAGCAAACATGTGAAACTGTGCTGACATGGATTGTGTGCCCTTTCAGAGCTGGAGAAATATTCGTTTATGGTAGCTAGAGGACAAAAATAGCTGTCTGTCCGTGCAAGTGGCCCTGGGCTGTGCAGCACGGAGGGTCAGTTTGATCCATCAGACTGTGGGGAGCGAAGCCGTGAGCGAGCTGTGAGAGGCAGCCACAGCGAGAGGACGTAGCCGATGCTGGAACACCGGGATGGGAAATGCTTGTGTGCTCAGTGAGAACGCCTTGGGCTAGTGAGATGGAATGGAACCGGTACGGAGGAAGACAGGGATCAGTAATATCAGATGCTTTTTGTTATCCTGAGTCCTATTTACAGATATCTGGGAAAAATTAAAAAAAAAAAAAAAAAAAAGAGAATAAAGTTTATTTAAATATCTCAGTTCCTGAAATTTGCCTTAAATAGATTTTTCTGTACGTAGTAATGTAATTTAAAAGGTCAGATTTCTCCAGAACTCCCAGGACTATAATCAAGTGCTGTGTATATATCTTTGGGAAAATGGTGTCTCATCTTTCTAATGAAAGCAAGCTTCTGATGGGTCAGATATCAGACCTTACACCTTTCCCTGGGTCAGGAATGATTGCTGCCCATCCTTGGATGAGGGCATTTCACATTAGGGGGAGGGGTGAAAACAGTTTTTCTTTTTTGTTTTCTTCTTTTTTTTTTTTTTTTTAATTTTTTTAAGAAAAATGTTGGCTGTGGGAAGCTGCCCTTACGCTTGGAATGTTACAGCAAATCCTGGGGGAGGTGGATTAGTAGCCCAAGCCCAGTTTGAAGTAATCAGAGGTGCCTGATAAATGTCATTTATCACAAAAATATCATCAGTATGTCAGTGGGATAAGCTGGGCATGTATTTTGGTCACTTTTAAAAGAAGGAATTCAACCTGCATGAGTACACACTGATGTTTTGAGTTAATGCAAAGTGCTTATTTTGCTAAAGTTTAGGATTTTGAGGGTCAGGTGCATTTGATGGCAAGGTTTTTAAGAAAAAAAAAAAATCCCAGAGCAGTGGCACCAGGGAAGGCTGGCTTTCACAAGCCCCAGTCAAGCAGAATTTCTTTGATTTTAATTAGAACTTTGCCAAATTGCTGCACTTTGGAACATTACACTGTGGTGGTGTTTTTTTGTTTTTGTTTTTGTTTTTTTTTTAAGAAGTTTTCTTTCTGAGAAATTGAATCCTTCAGAATTAATGTTTCTTGTTTTTTGTTTTTTTTTTAAATAGAAGTCTTGTAGTAGTTGTATTTTGTTGCTTTCCTTAAATGAATTTACTTATTGTATGACTCCTAACAGTGCTTTCTACTACAAAACGTTAGTATTTATAAATGCTACATTTATTCATTTATTTTCTATTTGTGTAGTTGGTTTTTTTTTTGTTTGTTTTTTTTTTTTTTTTTTTGGTTTGGTTGTTTTGGTTTTTTGTTTTTTTTTTTGGTGATTGTGCCTTTCTGGTTTGTTTTTCTCTCACTGCCCAGTGTTATACAGCGATTTGCCCTAGTTCTTCCTGATAGTAAAAAAAAAGATATGTTATGAAAAATAACTGTTCCAGGATATATATTTAACATCTAAGCAATGCATATAATTTATAGAAAGATCTGTATTCCTGTTAAAGTTTTGGAAATAAAGGCCCTAAAAGAGGTTTTTATTCAGGGGACCAGATAGCAAACACCCACAGTCGCTATGTCATAATTTTTCATTAATGCATTCTAAGTTTTGCTTAGGGTGAGAAAGAAATATTCAGGCTTTTGTTCTTTTTCATGTGTCAGGTAATGTTTTAGCATCACTTTGGATGCTATTAAAAAGACCCACCGTGTATTTCTGTTCTTCATCTTTGAGTCCTTTCTTGTCGGTGGCTGGGCTTGGTTTTCTGTGCAGTCAGCACGGAGCAACACGTTCCTCGCAGGAAGGAAAGGGAACCCCATGAAGCCTCGGTGCTGCGGGGAAGCCTTGCCCTCTCCAGATTTTGGGAATGCTTTCACGCGAGCCTAACACTGAGGCTGATGTTTCCCACTTCAGTTGCGTTTTAGATTCAAAATACAACAAAAGCTTCCCGTCAGTGAGTGTCTCGTGGTTTTGTGACTGTTCTTTCTCGCAGAGCCCGGGCTGTGAAATGTGGCAGGAGCCCGGTGCAGGAGGGACCAGAGCTCTCGGATTCTGCTGCATGCACAGTGGACAATAGCAATCTGCTAACGGCAGGATTTGATGTGCTTCCAGTGTTCCTGGTTTATTTTTAACAGAGGATCTGTTCGGCTCATGGGTGCAGTCGTGCAACACTGTGAGCTCAGCAGAACCCCGTGCATCGGGGGATCCCTCCAGCTGCCTCCGCCCTGTGCTGGCCGGGCACTGTCCTTGTGTGCGGGTCACTAGGGAACAACACAGAAACCAGGTGAAACTCAGAGACAGGAGCAGCCTAAGCACATGCCCAGGACATGGAGTAATGATTAAAGTTATGTCATCCACTAAAAATGCTTTTCCAAGTCACTGGGATACTCTGGCATTTTTTCTGAAAATCCCACCAGCCCTGCACCATCGGTCTCATCAACCCCATAGAAAATCCTCTGTACGATGAGACTTTTGTGGCATCTCGGAGCAGTCCCCAGAGCGGGAGCACGGAGGAAATGGGGCTGTTATTCCAGCGGTGACGTCAGCAGAGTGGCCGTGCTGGGCCGGGCCCCTGCGGGTCCCCCGGGCCGGGGCTCCGGCCCCGCGGGTGGCAGCGGCCCCGGCCTCAGCGCCCCCTCGGCAGCGCTGGCCACGGGCCACCCGCTGGGTCGGGGCTGGGCTGCCTGAGTGCTGCCGGGGATCTGGGAAGGAATGTTTGCAGGATTTGGGGAGACATTTTGGTTTGCTGCTGCAATCACTGTAACGTTGGACAAAATAATTGCAATGGAAAGACGCGATTTGCACTGATCCGTGACAGAAAACGATAGGGAAAGTGTTTGTGTAGTATAGGCAATATGCAATTAAATTATCAGGAGTATAATTTATAATGCTTTACTTCTACCCTGAGAAAAAAAAAATCATAGATGTGAAGTACATTGAATTTTTTTTTTTTTCACTTGTTACAACAAACAGGAATACTTTGCATTCTGTTAAGAAACTGAGTCTGTTATTTTTTGGTCTAAATTTTTGAGGTAGTTCAAAGGCATACATCCCCTTTCCAACTATCAATAATATGTCATGATAAAACAGCTGGATTATGACGTCTCTTTTTAAACTAATTATGCTATTAGTGTGTTTCAGTGGTAAATACACACCCCTGTCACTTCCCTCCGTTTTGGGGCAGCCTGTAAAGCCTGGTATCTCCTAAAGTGCTCACTGCTCTGGTGAACCTGAAAGTGGTGGTGGGGGGGGACAGATTTAGCCAGTGGCTGCTTAATTTGGTCAGATATCTGGGCAGAAATATTCGGGAGAAAAAGGAGTATGCTTTTCTTAATGCGGCTGTGATTTCTTTCTTTTTTTTTTTTTTTTTTTTTTTTTTTTTAATTATTATTATTCCAGACAAAATCTGGACTTGGACTGAATCTGCTTTTTCTCGCAGTAACAGGAATTGATTCAATTTTATTTAATACCTCTTTCTTCTGGAATGGCGAGTGCAGCAGATAAAGGGATTGGCTAGAGGAGACCTGAGCCCCCTGCGCGCTCGGTGAGGAGGCCAGCGGGAGGTTTGGGAGGTTTCGGCGCTCGAGGAACGCCTGGGGCCCTCCCGGCTGGAACGGAACGCGCCGGGGCCGCGCCGGGGCTGCGCGGGCGCGGGGACCGCGAGCACCCGCGGGCGGCTGCAGGCGAGGCTCAGAGCGGCGATTTCGGGGCCAGAGAGAGGGCTCAGTGGCTACTTGGTGTTTGTCGCCACTGGCCGGCTGGGAGCAGAGCCCGCGCCTGCCCGTGCGCGGAGCTCCCTGCGCTCCGCGGGGCTCCTGGCAGCTCGGGGAGAGTGCGGAGTGTAAATAGAACAGCAACGTTTCAGGGCAGAGTTAGAAAATGATTTTACGCGGCTTGGGCCAGCTTGGACCAAGTTGCATAAAATGTAGAGTCAGAGAAAGGCTGTGGATTTCAAACCCCAGCAAGATGGAAAAAGGCCGTTGCTGTGTCTTCTGTAGAAGGGGTACAACGGCAAATGACAGACTCACAAAAACCAGGAAAATTCTTCTTTTTGCCTACAGTTTTTTTTTTTTCCCCACATGATAAGTCCTGTTAATGCTCAAGTGAGGTAAGAAACAAGCAAATAAATAAATAAAGTGGTGAAGTGACTTGATCAGCAATCTCCAGTAAAGGTAAACAAACCAGGTATTGCTCTGGGATGGTTTGGTGTGGTAGGAAGGGGTTTTGGCATGATTTGGGATGATTACATTACTCACAAGGCAAAGATTGACTCATAATGAAATGACAGTTTCTTGTTCATTGCAGAACATAAAATTTCCACATTTGATTTGAAACAAAGGACAAGATTAGTTATAACTAACAATGTGTTGTGAGCCCCAACAGCTGAGTCTGCAGTAGCAAAACAAGGGAACTAGAGGAGTCTCGAGATAAATGGGTACAATTAGGAACAGAATTTTCCTTTCTCCGGGTGAATTGAAATAACTAAATGAAGTGGGCAGGAAGTTTTTATTGAATATCCACCTTGCAGACTGTGTAGCTGTGGTTTGGTACAGCCAAAGCTATGAATCAAAACTGATCTTTTTGATAAAAAAGTATTAGAATTTATTTAGAAAGCAGAGGTGTTTTCTGAGTTACGGCATTTTATAAAATGTATCAAGGAGATAACCTCATTTTGCAGCAGTGGAGCATTAACAGCACTGTTTACATTTGGGAAAGAGACATGACTTTTCTCCATTAGTAACTAAGTAAAAAAAGTACATTAACAGCTTCACCTCTAACTTAAAATAAATGGTGAAAGTCAAGCTAGGCTTCTGAGTCTGAGGGGCGAATGTATAAAAGAGAAAAAAGATGAAAATACTTATAAGGTAAAATGAGCCTGAGTTTTTGTTTGAAATGCAGTGTTAGTGTTTCTAGCATGCATGCTAATATAAATCTGAATCTTCAGTGCCTTGTTCAGGCAAATTATTCACTGGTTTTAGAAGCCTCTTTAAATTCAATACAAAATGGAGACAGATACTCAACTTTTTTCCTTTTTTAAAGAAAATTATTTTTACATATCAACTTACGTTTACTTTACATTCCTGGACTTGCTTTAGCTAGACTTATACTTCTTAAAAGCAATACTGTCTTGCCCTTGCCTTGCTCTTCGCATACCTGCAGTTTCTCTGGCCACGCCACGAGAGCCACGTCCAGCAGCCGTGGCTGCTGCAGCCCCGAGCCCAGAGCCAGCCCTGGCCCCAGCGGCACTGCCAGGAGCAGGGTGGGAGGACAGGGCTCCTGCCCCTGGGCCTCAACAGGCTGCTCTCGAAACAGCCATTTTGCAAAATAGGCTCTGGTTGTTAAAAAGCAAATTGCTGGTAACTGTTTTCTCCTCTTACATGACCAACACGTACCCTGAATAAGTGTGCTGCCATGGCCCTTTTCCATGTGCTGAATATACCTCATAAATAGAAACACCATGTGTGGTATGTTGTGCAGTTCTAATGCAGATTATTTTGAAGCAAAACCCTTAAAATGAAATATTTGTAGTCACCACAGAGTGTCTGCTGTCTCAGGAGGGTGCAATGTTGAGGTCAGCAGGCACACAGGGTCTGATTGCACCGGCACCCCAGCGGCCCTGCCCGGCCCTCCTGTGCATGGCTCATCACCTCACTCTCACAGAACGGGGGTTTTACCTTTCAAAAACTATTTGCCTGTGGGCAGCGAACGAGTAGACTTTTCTGAGATTGTATTACAGTGAAGGGATTGTTAATATGACTAATTTCAGTTCGTTATTTTCCTGGGTTTGAAATTTTACAGCGATCTTCCTCACAGATACAGCAGAACTGCTGTAGCACATATGGATTAAATGCCCCTGATATCAGCGTAAATAAGGTATTGCACATTTCTTTGGGACTCGTTAAGTGTTTGTGCTCTGATTCTCCTGTAACAGGCAAATAGAACACTTGTTATGGAGGTCATTTCCTTACTTCCAAAACATAATATTTTCTTTAATATGCACAAAATTTTCCTCTGCAAACACTGACATGAACTTGTGAACATGCAATTCCTATTGGCTTCAGTGAGAGCCATCCTCGCTCATCAAAGGAGGGAATTTGGCTCTTGATTTTACTGCAATCAGTGTTTTATTTATAATGTACAAGAGTGCACGTGCACTCTCCCAGTAAGAGCTGATGGGATTTATGTGCACATGCTGAGGACCAAATCCTCCTGGTAGCTGTCAGGAAGTTTACTTTCACATGCTTGTTCCTTGGTGTAACCTGAATCACCATTCACTGATGACAAAAACAAAACAAAACCAAACAAAGAATAATTGTCTACCTCAGGTTTTGGTTTTTGTTGTTTTTTTTTTTTTTTTTGCAGTTGTTACTTTCATCATATGAGTATTATGATAGGGAGCAAGCAAGCCTGAATTTGCAGAAGAAACTACAGTATAGTTTTAAAACATTTTTGGTTTCAGCCTGGGATTACTCTGATAGAGAGAAGCACCAGTGCTCTTTAGAGGATGGCTCTGGTGCATCCCTTGTGCGTTAGTGAGGGAGCGCGTGTGTCGCAGCCTGTGATGGGGACAGTTTGAGGGGACAGCTCTCGAGCCCCCAGCAGAGGAGCTCGGTGGGGTGCTGGGCTCTGTTGCACAGCTGCAGCCGAGGTCTGGCAGCTCTGTGGGACTGGACCTTGTGGGGTGGCACGATACCCGCCAAAGCTCTTTACTGAGAAAGGCCAAGGTCTCCTCAAACACCGACCCCCAGAACAATTGTATCTAAGCTGTGAGATCCTGGCAGAATGACGTGTTCAGGGTACTGGAGCCATGGTGGTGTGGCTGGTAGCTCACAAGGGTCCAAAGCCACAGGCTGTGGTGGATGGATGGCAGCTGGCACGGGGGAGCAAGCTGCTGCTCCCTGCCTGTGTGGGGTGGGGTCATGCAGGTCACCTGTACAGGTGGGTCTGCTGGTCTTCCAGCATTTCTGACTTTCCAGAAGAGGAAGAGCTGATCCTCCCCCCTCCTCCACCCCACTGCTAATAATCATGGTTTGCAGACTAAATATCTGTTCTGTGAACATTTGTGTGTACGTGCAGGCTCGAGGCAGCCCTGCCATGTCCTCGTGTGGTGTGCGTGGCGGGTGCGAGTGCTCGTGGGCTGGCAGCATGTTCTCCAGCAGCTGGGGACATTCCCTGTGCAGGGGGGCTGACGCTGCCACTCGACAGGCCCTGGGCAGGGGCTTGAGCCAGCAAATCCCTGCTCCCAGCAGTGCCAGTGAAGCCAATTGCCCTGGCGTGCAGCAGCTTGCAGTGTCATGCAAGGTCAGTTTACCTGACAGCCAGTGTCTAGTGAGGGCTCAGTAGAGCTGCTCACTGCAGTTTTTGGGGATGTAGCTTTTCACAGGCCTAAGCTTTTCACCCACCCTAAGCAGAAGTTGCAGTTTAAGATCATGAGTTGTCTTCACAGCTGGATCTTGGCATGGGCTTCATCTGGCAATAAGAAAAGTTTCCCCCATGGAGCTTGACCCTGTGGGGTCAGGTCCCACTCACACTGGAGTCGATATGGAAAGTGTGGTGGGATCCTCCATGAACATTAGCACTGACAGTGAGGCTGGTTATTGTTAAGTGCGCAAACAGTGCAAAAATACAAATGGAGTAAAACAATTTGAGGGAAGAAATGGCAGTGTAATCTTGCAGCAACGCTATCTCTGCATGGCATTATTCATTTGAACCTGCCAGACTCACTGCTTGGAGCTGCAACAAACAAGTGGTTTAGCTGATGGGAGCAGAAAGTGTTAATAGCACTGACAGCTCCTTTGGTAATGGAGGAGCAGGCGGATCCTACTACCAGGGATTCCCGCTGTGCCCTGGCTGCTCCTGGCCAGAGCTGCTGTGGAAAAAAGTTCCACGGCAGAGGCAGAGTTTGTATTTCAGCAGCAGTTTTCCTTCACGTCTTGCACTGGGGCTGCAGGGGCACGCATGACCTTTGTGGCATCACTGAACTCCTGTGGGGGTGTCCTGAGCTGCGGGGAGCCAGCACGCTCTGGGGTGTCCAGCTCCCACCAGCTCCTTCGCTCTTGCCTCGCCTCGCAGCCCGTGCTGGGGCTGGTTCCCAGCACGGCTTTGTGAGTGTAGAATAAATTAGCCATAATGGCGCCTGCATTAATTTTACGTGGGAGAATCCCCAGGGATTCCAGAGCAATTACAGGGAGTGCAGTCTTGCCCTTCCCATCCTGCTGCTGTTCCCCACAGAGGGAAGCAGCAACAAGAGGGGACAGGAGGGCTGGGTGATGCAGTGTTAGTGTCTGCAGCATCCTTTGTGGCAAAGCCAGTGTGGGGTGGTCTGTGGTCCCACTGCACTCCACAGCTGGCCCAGGGCACCTGGATGGAGTGCCAGCAGCAGTGGAGCTCGCTCGGCCGATGTGTCCTACAGAGAGGTTGGAAAGCAGGCCCAAGGCAAGGGCACTGTCTTGGCTTCATTCGTGTCCCTTGAACAGTGGTTGTCTTGAGTAATTGAGGGCTGTCCCCTCTGTGGCTTTTTTCTTAAAAAAATCAGCTCATGCTTTGGCAGGGTTTTGTCTGAGTGCGTAGCGGATACATTCAATGACAAGAGTTGTAATATTCAATTTGTTGGATGCCACAATTAAACCTCAGGTTTTTCACCCAGCCATGCGAAAGCTAATTGGACGTTGTCGCTCAGGCAGGAATACACACAAACAAGGGCAATCCACAGCCCCGGATCCCAACAATGTGATTTTCATCACCTTACCAGCCTTTGGGGAGTCTTCAGCTTCCATCTGGAAGTACCTTCGACCCTTTCCACCTACAGATCTTGAAACAGCTATAACAGAGAGAAAACCAAAATTACATGGAGTTTATTGCCATTTCAGAAGGAAAAAAGTGTTTGAAAAAGTTTATTCAGGAAGCCAAGGGAAGTTAAGTGGGAGACATTTGCCATTTCATCAGTCTGTTGGTGATAGCCATTCATGTCATAAATGGCTTGTGTCATTTGATGCCAAAAATAACACTATTTTCCTCCCCAAAGGCCTATAGGGTTTTTTTGCAATAAATGTTTATTTGTTAATAATATACTTTAAACAGTCCAGCCTTGACCTCAAGTCTCCAAAAGAATCCATCTTCTCTCTGAAAAATCCTACAAAGTTTGTGTAATTTTTTCTGGGAAGGTGTAATTGATGGCGCAGTGAAGGGCAGTGTGTTTGCTTTAACTACTGCAGCTGCGTGGATTAACTGTTTATAAGGGCCTACTGTGCTTTGAATGGCGACTTGCTTAGATTTCAGGCTTTAGTTGACAGCACTTCCTAATTGTTCCTTGAATTTGCTTAAGTTCAATCAGTAAAAATAAATTCCTGCACTGAGCTCACCCATCGTTCTTCCCTCACTGCTGCTTCAAAACCTTTGAAACGCTGGTTTGTAGGAGTTTGATTCCATGGATCACCCTGCAGCCTTGAAATGGGGGTGACCAGGATAGGGGCTGAGAGAGGCCGAACTTGTTCTACATCTCCTGTTGATTTCAGAAAAAATGTCACAGGAGTTTGGGTGCTGAGCAAATAACATGTATGCAGATATTTTTGGTAGGCTTTTGGGTGTACTAATGGGAGTCTCTAGAGTTGAACATAGAACTGACAGGTATGAAATGTGATTAAATATTAAAAAATGTAACAAAGGATTTTGTAAATATCCATGATATAGAAACTGTTGTTTTAGGAGAAAATAGTAAGAAAGATAATTAATTTATAACATGTTGCACTGTTTTGAAATTGCCCTGCCAAAAGCTGGAGTTGGCAGAGTGTTTGTGGAATGCCAGTGACATGTGACCAGTACCACACTAAGGCAACAATTGTCTCTTCACTAAATCATCAACTACCACTGATTTAACCAATGTTAAATCACATTTTTTAGTTGTTTTTGTTCTGCCATCACCCACTCTGATCCTTCTCATACGATTTTTCATGTGGACTTCCACTAAACAAGCAAAGTATTAAGGCATTTGTCAGATTTTTTTTGTTAGTCCTTAAATGAAAATGTGGTTTTCTAGAACTCTGGAGGACTTATTTCCTTTAAGATCATCTGAGTTGTGGGAGAGAGTTACACATTTAATTTCTCAAAGCAGTTCAGCTCCCAGTGCTAGTTTGTTTTCAGTTCGACAGGCACTTGGATAAAATAAAGAACAGTATGTATAAAATGAATGGAATTCAGTTTTTCTTTGAACATTTCACATTTGTGGTGCTAAATTGTTTGGATAACATGGACACTCAGGTGCTTTGTATAAAGCTTATTTTAGTGGAACTCCATAGCACTAAATGGCACTAGTTGTTTGCTGAAAACATGTTTGTTGTTTATTAATTGTGACAACTATATGATGCTTTAAAAATCTATATTTTGAGAGTCAAAGCTTCTGGCTTGGGCTGTGCTCCCACATTTAGTAGTTAGCTAATTTTATGGAGTGCAATTAACAAGGCAAAGTTTCACACACAACTGGGTGAAGAACTGGTTGCCTTCAGTTGCCCAGGCTGTGTGGTAGGTGGTCACTTACATCCCAGGGGCATTTTCTGGGGCAGTCTGGGGCACAGTAACCTGTACTGGCAAGGGTTTGGCTGTTCACAGAATCACAGGATGGGTAAGGCAGGAAAGGACCATGGTGGGTCACCTGGTCCAACCTCCCCACTCAGGCAGGGCCATCCCAGAGCACATGGTAAAGGATTGCACCCAGATAGTTCTGGAATGTCTTCAGTGAGGGAGACCCCCTACTCTGCCTGGGCAATCTGTTCCAGTGCGTGGTCACCCGTGCAGTAAGGACGTTCTTCTCACGTTCAGGTGGAACTTCACATCCTTTGGCTCCTGCCTGTTGTCCAGGGCAGACAGACGTGTAGGCTCACGCAATGGCTGCACAGCCATGCAAGTGACCCAGGGACAGCTGCTGTGTGCAGGGACAGCTGCTGTGTGCAGGGACAGCAGCAGTGTAGCCTCCTCCTCTGCACCCTCCTTGAAGCACAGGCTTCAAGGTCTGTCCTGTCCTGTCCTGTCGTGTCCTGTGCTGTCCTGTGCTGTCCTGTGCTGTCCTGTCCTGTCCTGTGCTGTCCTCTCCTGTCCTGTCCTGTGCTGTCCTGTCCTGTGCTGTCCTGTCCTGTCCTGTGCTGTCCTGTGCTGTCCTGTCCTGTCCTGTGCTGTCCTCTCCTGTCCTGTCCTGTCGTGTCCTGTGCTGTCCTGTGCTGTCCTGTGCTGTCCTGTCCTGTCCTGTGCTGTCCTCTCCTGTCCTGTCCTGTGCTGTCCTGTCCTGTGCTGTCCTGTGCTGTCCTGTGCTGTCCTGTGCTGTCCTGTGCTGTCCTGTCCTGTGCTGTCCTGTGCTGTCCTGTGCTGTCCTCTCCTGTCCTGTCCTGTGCTGTCCTGTCCTGTCCTGTGCTGTCCTGTCCTCCTCCTCTCTCCAAGAAGTGAGTCCCGTGTCCTGTGCAGACTCTGGGTGTCCTCTCAAGCCTTCCTGGGGCCGGGAGTGCCGTGCTGCCAGGGCTCCTCTGGCCACCCTGGCCTGTGTGATGTAGGCTGTCCCTGACCTGCTCCTCCGAGCCCGCAGTGCAGCACGGGGGGTGCAGAGGCTGTGGAGGGCACACAGGGGGTGCAGACACTAACACTCCCTGACCTGTCCCTCCTGGCTCTGTGAAGCTTCTCCTGATTCATTCTCAGGTGATTCATGCTCTCAGCATCAGCTGCTTGTTTGTGAAACTGAAAAGAAGAAATCTGAAAGTGAAACAGTCACATTACTGAAGCTAATATGGATTTGCTCCCGTAAAAGGATGTTAAAAGTCCCTTTGTTGTACAGAGACTGAGCTTTACCATGTTTTATTCCTTTTGTCAGCTTTCTTTGGTATTAAATCAAGTGACAAAACATTTAACTTTATCCCTGTGCATGAGCACTTGTGCTAATTAATTCAGTAACTTTTTTGACCTTCTGTTTAAACGATCACAACTGGTGCTGTTCCTGCCCAGACACCACCACCTCTCAGCACCCTCGGTTGTTCATGTATTTGAAGCGTGGCTGTGGTGGGGATGGCTGGCATCCCTATATTCTTGTAATGGCAAACATTAAGGAAGTTAAATGGACAAATGAATAAGAGAAAAAGCAGAAAAGCCAAGGAGCAATTAAATGTAACATTTCATCATGAAAAGGATTTTGCTGGTTTATCTTCTAATAAGATTATGTCACCGACACAAGTACCTAGGAGCCTGTGATTGACAGCCTCCTGTACTTTTATCAGGCAGTGTGACACTAAACCTCGGGGCCTTTTGTCCTACAGAGTGAGCTCACGGAAACTCTCCGTCCTAATCCCCTTATTCATGTCAGGCACAGAAAAGAAGTTCTGATCAGATGGCATCTTACAACAGTGTCACCTCCACCCCCTTGGTGCTGGATGGACGTGGGACATGGGACGCTTTGTTCGCCGGCTGTGCCTGCTCCTGGCCCGGGGCTGGCGCGTCCTGCCCTGCACCCTGCACGCGCTGCACTGCCAGGGGAAGCTGTGTCTGCAGGGCAGGAGAATCCCAGAGAGGTGCTAGGACGATTTACAGGCTATCTGACTTTGTTTATGTTCTGTTTTTATTTCTCTGAAGAACGTAAGACCTTTAAAGGAAGTAGTTCCTTTTGTGTTGCAAGATCATGTAGTGAAATGTCTCACTGAGCTTCTTCAAACTTTGCACCCAGGCAAAAGAGTAAGTGGAACTAAACCCCCTATCTTTTCAGAAGCATAGGATCAATGTTGTAGGAGTCAGCAATCGATCCCAGTGCTGGTATTATAAGTTTCATAGCTCCAGCTCTTTCTTAGTTGTAGGAATTCCTTTGTGCGTATCCCTGCGGTAACCTATTGCAAATAGAGGTTCCCTGTGGTGCTTTATTTACTTGTCCAACTGTTTGGAAGTCTGTTAGTCTAAAGATCAGATGCTCTGAAACAAATCTTATTACCTTAACCAGCTCTGCAAATTCTTCTTTCTCCATTTTTATTGACTTCTTTTCAGCTAGAACTAATACATGTGCAGCAGGTGGGCAAGTACATCTTTCAAAGTTTAGCCCCTCAGATTTAACATGAGAAACTATAAATCTTTTTGTTTTCCTTGGAAAATGTGGGAAACCACAGGTATTTCAAGAGTTGCCTCCTCAGTGGATTTGTGAAGTTTATACTGGTTGCTGTAATTCTTGAAAGAGAAGTCTGGGAAATTTTGAAAGAATGCTTCATTCTGGGGCATAGTCTAATTAATTACTTATTTTCTTGCATGAAGTATTTTTTCAAGCTGTAATCAAAAGAAATGGAATGGGAAAGTTTTAAGATATTTTTCTTTTCATCCAGCCTGGCACCACTGGCAGAGGAACTGCATCAAACTTCCTCCAACTCATCTGCTACAAGCTGGTTCTGTCAGCAGTACTCACCAGTCCTCATTTGAGAAGGCGTGTCCAGCTCCTCTGTATTTTTCATCTCTATGCACATTTTTAAAGTAATTTTAGATGTAAGAAGTCAGTGCTAATTAAATGTTTTAAGAAATCATCCTTCAGGAGTTCCCATTTCTCCTCCCTGTCGTCTGCGCCAGCTCCTGGCGACCTCGTGCTCCCGGTGGGTGCTCACATCCCATCCTGGGCAGATGCTTCATCTCTTGTGGCACTTTGCTCCAGCAGATATCAAAGTCCTTTGCAGAGCAACCTGCCTGGGGTTCCTGCAGGCTGGGGCCTGTCCCAGGCACCCTTATCCCTGCGACACACAATTTCTTCCCATGTCTTCTTAGGACCAGGCTGCCCCAGGAGCCGGGATGGGAACGTTCCCATGTCTGGGGTGTGCAGAGCCCTTCGCTGCTGCTTTGCCTCTGTTTGTTTTTCCACTGTAAGCACCAGCAGCTGCCAGTGTGAAGTGCAAAAGGGAGCATTCACAGAATCTTATTTTTAAAAAGCAGCACGCAAAGGAACTTGCAAGGTTGTGGCTTTCCTGCAGCAGAGCATGTTTGCTTTGAACAGCCAGCTCTGCTGGGAGTGCAGTCTGGTGTCAGTTTGCTGTGGCCTCTGCAGCACGGACAGGGCTGGAGGTGCTCTGCTGAACACAGCGTTATGTACCCTGGAAATCTGTGAAGCTGGTACAGTCCACAAATGTCTGTAAACTTCTCGGGCCAATTAACTGATGGGTGAATTGAGCAGGCTGTGTGATGTCAGGGTGAGCTTGGGGAGAAGGCTCAGTAAAACAGTAAGGGGAATCAAAACATTGGCAAAAGCCTTACTGAAATCCTGGAGTGTTTAACAGATATGAAGTGTTAAATGCAAGCAGAAGTGATGTGGTATGAAGCTGTGTGTATGTCAGAGAAGGGGACTTCAGAAAGCATCTGAGATCCTGTTGGTATCCCAGGTTTGATCTTGAGGGCTGCTTACCACTCCCCTCGGGGTTCTGCCAGATGTGGTGCCAGTTTGGGGTGTCCTGCCCTAACACTGAACACATCTGATGCAGAAAGGTGTAGGAAATAAAGCACGTTCTGCATCTTCCACAGGGAACCAAGCCTCACTGTGTGCCCTGACGCTACACAGAACAGCTCCTCTTGCTTTCCTTGACATGTCCTCTCCTTCTCTGAGCAAGAGGATCAGTAAACAGGGAAAAAACATCCACCCACAGCGAGTTTGCACTGGTATTCCTGCATTAGCAGCACTTGATGCTACAGCATTCTCATTGAAAGAAAAATAACGTTTGTAAAAAAAAAACCCACCAAAAAAAACCACCAAACCAAAAAAAGCCCTTTGGGGATTGAATTTCAGAGACTCCCTGCCTTACTCTCCGCCCTCTCTGAAGGCTGAAATGATTTGTGAGCCAGGTCCTGTGACCCAGGGAGGCATCAAGCAGCAGAGAAGGGAAACATTTGGAGTTCAGAGGGACAGTGGGTCTTGATGACCAGTGTAAGACAATGCAGATGTTTCAGACCATGAGGTCTCTTAGGACAATGAGAAAATGCCCCTAACAGCCTCTGGGCTTCTGGGCTGGGGTCTTCTCTGCAGCCCTTTTTCCTTGGTATAATGTTATCACATCTCACAGGATTACCTTTTTAGGGGTCTATCATGGAAGAATCTTGGTGCTTATTGCATTAGGTAAGTCTGATGAGCAGGGTGGGATTTCAGTTTCCCTCTGGGGAGTGAGTTACTGCTCTGCCCCATGGGTGGTGGCAGGGGCAGGGGCACCCAGAGCAGTGGTGGTGGGGCTGGGCTGTGTGTGCTGCCAGCCCTGACAGTGGCCCATAGAGGGTTGTCTGAGAGGAGATGAGCCAGAAGAGGAAGAGCCTGTCCCACTGTCTTTCCTGATATAGACAGAGACTTCCTGCAAGGAGGGCAGGTTGTGGAACAAGGAAAGAAAATACTGATGGAGAAGGAGGAGATTCAGGATCCTGACTCAGCAGTAGGTCTGCTAAACATCTAGGCACTGACCACTGGCCATGTTGGCTCTGTCCATTCCCAGCCTGTTGTTCTGGGTGCTCCTGCCCTTGGGAGGAGTAGAGAAGAACCAGTGAGGCAGCACCCACCCTGTGGACAGGAGCTCTGGGACCAGGGATTTGAACCTGCACTGCATCCAGGGCAAAGCATCCTTCAGCACCACTGCTGGGCCAAAGAGGCATGTCAGTCTGACACACAGGTTTGTGAAAGAGTAGGCCAGAATTAGGTACTGAACGTGTGTTCAAGCACCAGGAGAACAGCTAGGCTGTGGAGCCCAAGCTGGAGAAACAAACCCTGATTCTCTTTGGTCTAATGCTCGGTAGGTGAGGAACAGCAGACCTGTTCCTGTTGTGCTTGGGTGTGTGCTAGTGTCTCTGCTGGTCAGAGACCACATCCATACTGAGCTCAGTGCAGGCTTAAGTACCATGGGGCTCGAGGATGGCTTTATTCCCAGGCAGGAATCACAGTGAGATGCCTGAGACCACCCTGAGCACCAAGGTAGGCAAGGGTGCAAGCACCTCACACTCTCACCAGTCAGTCCCAACGCAGCTGGAAGTGACAGTGGGCACCTTTTGCTGATTCCATGGAGGAAAGCCCCATCCCATGCTGCTGCCAGGGTGTGTGAGCAGTGGGGCTGGGCCTGGGCTCACCTCACTGGGTGTGCTGCAGCCACTGCTGCAGCAGCAAATCTCTAAATACATCTGTAGCAGGAAAATAGGATACAGAATTTAAAATACTGAGTGTCTGTTAGTTTGTTTGGTTGTTTAAAAAAAAAAGCCAACTGCCTGTTGGCCTGGGGGAGTGCAGAGGCTCTTCAAGGTCTTCCTGACATTTGTCTTGCTGGAGGAGGCTGTGCCCTGCACCCAGTGCAGGAGGGGATGGTGAAGGGCTGTGGCCAAGACAGCCAGAGCTGCTGGGGCCCCTGACCCTGCCCAGCCCCACAGCAGGCAGGTTGGGGCAGCAGCAGCAGGTTTGCATCCTGGCGCTGCTGGAAAGGGGACTCCGGCTGGAACAATTCCCATGGACACTGCCAAGCTGGAGCTTGGCAGAAGAGTGAGAATTTCCTAACTGTGACAAACGCCTGCCTGAAAAAAACCGTGTGTTTATTTATCAGTGGTGCGTTCAATTAGCCCAAGCTTTGGAAAAGCTGTCTCATTGCTCCAGCAGTCTCCCCTGACATTTGAACCACCTCTGCTGAGGAAAACACTAGATAATGTTTTGCTTTAAAAAAATTTAGGAACTGCTTATTTCTGGTGCTCCCCTTTGCAGCCCAGCTTTGACTTCTGATGCTAACTGGAATGGGAACATGCCTTCTTGGTTGTGTTTGCTATTGAGAGCCAATTATTTTGGGCCTTTTGTATCTGATGGTAAGTTACTGTTTTCTTATTGGCTATAGCTAAAAAAATGAAACCAGAACTTTACCCCCAGAGAACTTCTGTCACAGGTGGTTTAATTAAAAAACCACATCCATGATCTGTGATTGTGATAAAATTTTCTTTGTGATTTTGAAGAGGTGGCTGCCACCTCAGTGTGGCTCCCCACCACTGGGACAGACACAGTCTTGCCTTGTAACTTTGGCACTCAGCATTGGGCTTACGCTGGAATCCGAGCAGGGCCTTTCTTGTCACTGTGGTTGGAGGAGCGTTGTTACAGGCAGAACTGGAGTTTAGTGAGCATATGCTGGAACATACACTTAAGATATTAAAAAGAGGTTTTCAATAACAATCGTGTTCAGAAACAAATGACCTTGGTTTTCTATTTCTGGGCCGTTCTGTGTGAAGCCAAATGATCACTGTTCCCGGGATGCAATCTGCTGCTTTGACTTTGGGGTTTCAGGCACAAGAAAAGCAAGCTGCCTACTTTAAAATGGTGCTGAGCTAGCAACAATGCTTCTGCCTCCAAAACAGCTCTACAAAGTACCATCTCTGGTAATCAGCTGATTTTTTTAGGTCATATGTAAATGAAGAAAACATCTGCTTTCCATATGTCTCACATACACAGCGTACATATGTTTTTGGATGTATTATCTTAATCATATTTATTGGCCAAAGCAAAAAAATATTGAATTTTAAAATATTTTTTGATTCATAATATTATAAAATCAACAACTATAAAGCAAATGAGTCATGTACTGCACTGCAGTTACAGTGTACAACTGCAACAAGTATTTAAGGGCTGTATTTCTTCACTGGATCAAAATCTATAGGCAACTTTACTATCTCTCCTGTATTTTTGTCTAACAGAGATCTAAAGAAAAATTAATTACACTTCTCTGACTGATTGTTATTCTGCTGAAGTATGGTTCTAATCCTTATTAACATTCTCTAAAGTCATGCATGAAATATGACTTTTGCACCACACTCTGTGGCATATGTTTTCTCTTTCCAGTGTATTTTTCAAACTATCTTCAACCCTCACTGCTGTTCATTATTTTAAGATAGGTTTAAAGTTTGCCACAGTCTCAAAACTGATCCAGTACAGAGCATTGCAAGGAAAAAAAATGACACATCATTCTGCTCATGAACACAAATTGCTTCTGATTATTTTGCTTTGAATGTTCCCCTCATACTGTTTTTATTAAAAGCCCCAGTATATTTATTCTTGATAGTGTCTTCAATTAAGTTAAAAAGAGTCCCTTTTCTATAGCAGTATGTAAAGAAAATAGTTGTTACAACCGCAAAATTACTGAAAAAACCTGGTTCTAGTAAAGTACTACTTCAGTTCAACAACCACAGCACGGAGTTTGCTGTTTTCTTGTAAACTTTCCAGCCATTAGATAAACAGTGTCTGTGTCTTCACACAGAGCTGCACCCTCACGTTGTCTGAGGACAGTTGTTTTCCTGCAGGTCTCTTTGAAATGTACAGTCCATTAATCCATTTATCAGTATTGGAAAATTCGTTTATTTGGGTGTAGAGTGACTCTTTGGCCAGTGGTGAGGAGGTCTCTGCTCTAGGAACAGTTTGGGTAAGAAATTGCTGGAGGAGCTGGGCAGAGCACTCAGTTCTGCTCATTGCCTCCCAAGTGCCATTAATCTGAGCTGTGACAAGGAAGGAAAGTTGTTACAAGTGGGATCCTGTGACTTCTGCACACATTGCACACAGCTAGGAATGTTTTCCTTTTCCTCTTATAAAATAGTGATTTAGGAAAATGGTCTAAGTTTAGCAGTTTCTGTAGCTTCTGCTCTGTTTGCTTGACAATAAGTGATTTTTTTTGAAAACACTGTCTTTTGGTGCTGTGATGTCACAGCTTAATATTGTGCAAAGGTGTAACCGGACCAAACATGTCAGGAGCATGTCAGTAACTTTCCATAAATTATTCAGTCTCTTTGGGAAAACCCCTAATTATGTGTTAACTCATTTTCTACTTCAGAGAAGTTTCTCTTGAACTTCAGAGTCCAATTGCTGGGAAGCTTTTATTTATTTATCTATTAAAAAAAAAAATAAATTTATGGGGGTTTACTGTATTTCTGCTTAAAATTCTTTGTGTATGAACTCTGACAGAGAACTGGAAAGATCTGGCAGAAATAGGATGTCAGAAATCAAAGAGTGGAGTCGCTTTAAACTCGTTTGCAAGCAGCCCTGGGAGCACAGGATGCAAAGGTCCCTGCCGAGCCGCTCTCCGTCCTCGCTCAGCGACCGCCGCACGTCCCCGAGCGGATCCTCACCGTGCTCCAGGCAATAAAGCTGTTTGTGCTTTGAAGGCCATGGGGTATGGAGGAGAGGGCTGTTTGAAACATGTCACTTTGAACTGTGCTGGAGGGTCCCAGGGAGCTGGCCACCTCCGTCCCTCGGAGGTCTGGTTCCAGTCTGCGAGCCCTGGAGCCAGCCCCATCGTCTGCTCAGGTGGCCCCACTGTGAGATGTCAGGCTGATAAGTGAAAGTAGAGACTTTTGAGAGAAGATCAAGAGTTTACTGCTTGCACTGCATCCCTCTCTATGTGTAAGAGTTCAATATGGCAACAAAAGGGGTTTCCTGCCTGCAGACAGATGCTGCCTTTTCAAAATGTTGCTTTATATTTGAAGCCTCAGCATATGCTGTAATAAAGGCCATCCTGAAACTTCAATGGGTTGCATCATGAGGAAATTCAGAGAGGAAGGAGCTTTAGGTGGAGCTGTGGAATCTTTTATGAATTAATCCTCTGTGAAAAAAATGGGACTATCAAGTTGGGGTCAGTCACAGCTCAGGAACAGTGCTGTCTTGTGTTTTAGCTCTGCTAGCATTCCTGACAGTATGACTGGGTAGGGAACAGGGGCTAGAATGCTGCTGAAACATCCAAATTGTGGTGCTGCAGAGGGGAAAAAAAAAAAAAAGAAAATGTTGATGCCACGCTTCCTGCCCAAAGGGTACACTGTCCTGTTAGCTGAACCACACAACTTAGGCAGGTGCAGGATGAAGCCACATCTAGCCAGTTGCTGTACCAAGAGGTGGGAACTAATTGAATCTCCCCTTGGAGTGAATCTGTGTGCATCCTCTGTGTCAGTGAGGCTCGGCAGGCAGACGTGAGGATTTGGCTGTTCTGTGTCACCGTGGGTACAGTTTTCTCTCTTTTTTCTTACCATCTCTGTTCCTTCAGACGAGTCACAGACTTGCACTGTAAGGAAGCAAGTGGCCAGAGGCAGGGGCATGATCCTAACTCCCTTGCTGAGGAGTGTTAGGGCAGCACTCCCTGTGTCCTGTGAATGGGGAACGAGGAAAACATTTCCCTTGGCTTTTTATTTTAAAGCAGTTATTTTCAGTATGCTTTTGCATCCTGTGTCTGAAGTGGACTGGCCATTAAGCTTTACTTGTACACATGTTTGTGAAAAGCAGAACAAATAAACTATTGTTTATTCCTCAAAATTAATCTCACAATGTGCATTTAGTAATGCTGGAATTAGCTGGGAATAGAGGTCGTCTAAAGCAACACATGGATGCAGGGTGTGGTGGTTTATGGTGGATAATGACCAGAGTACAAATATTAGGGTTAGAACATGGAAAATGTGCAAAAGAGAGACAGAGAAATTGTGGCGAGGAGCACAGTTAATTTTCGGCAATTTGCTCAGTGACAACGTTGAGTGGAAGAAAGGCTGTAAATTCCTGTTGGGTTTGGGACTGACAGTAGGGAGCAGTGCTAAGCTGGCTGCCAGTGAGAGTCACGTGGGCTGGAATGGATTCTTGCTTAAAAATGTAAGGGTTTCTAAAAGAAAATATTTTGTGCCAGGAATTTGAACTCAGTTTGTGTTGTGGTGGGATTTTTAGAGATTGGATTTGTATTTTCCCATTTTTACATATAAATTTTTGTCTGGCAGTAGTGTAAATCTACAATACTTTGACTGATGCAGAGCAAAACCAGTGCAAAGTTTTTGCAACTCCATCTAGCTCAGATCGTCCAGAACAGGGCTGCCGGATGAGTCTGAACTCTCAAGCCCCCAGTAAAGGTGCTGTTATTAAGTATAAATATAGAGTAGCTTTTAATAGCTATAATTAAGATGTGTTATAGTTTTAAATGAATGGAAACAGGTTTTGGCGGCGGTGAGCAGTTCGGCCCAAACCAGCACCGATCCAAAGATGTCAAGTTGGTTCCAGAGGCAGCGTGTTCTGGGCACAGGTGGGCTGTGCTGTGCCAGGCACAGCTCCTGGTGCCAGGCCTGCAGCGCTTGGGGACAGGGCTCAGGGTTAGAGCTCAGGGACAGGGCTACGGGACAGGGCTACGGGACAGGGCTATGGGACAGGGCTATGGGACAGGGCTATGGGACAGGGCTATGGGACAGGGCTATGGGACAGGGCTCGGGGACAGGGCTCGGGGACAGGGCTACGGGACAGGGCTATGGGACAGGGCTCAGGGTTAGAGCTCAGGGACAGGGCTATGGGACAGGGCTCGGGGACAGGGCTTGGGGACAGGGCTCAGGGTTAGAGCTCGGGGACAGGGCTCGGGGACAGGGCTACGGGACAGCACTCGGGGACAGGGCTACGGGACAGGGCTACGGGACAGGGCTATGGGACAGGGCTCTGGCACAGGGCTATGGGACAGGGCTTGGGGACAGGGCTCAGGGTTAGAGCTCGGGGACAGGGCTACGGGACAGGGCTACGGGACAGGGCTATGGGACAGGGCTCTGGCACAGGGCTATGGGACAGGGCTCAGGGTTTGGGCTCCGGGACAGGGCTCGGGGACAGGGCTCAGGGTTTGGGCTCCGGGACAGGGCTCTGGCACAGGGCTACGGGACAGGGCTCTGGCACAGGGCTATGGGACAGGGCTATGGGACAGGGCTCGGGGACAGGGCTCGGGGACAGGGCTACGGGACAGGGCTCGGGGACAGGGCTCGGGGTTTGGGCTCCGGGACAGGGCTCGGGGACAGGGCTCGGGGACGGCGCTCCGCGGGGCCAGGACAGCCCTCCGCGGGTGCCGCGGCTTTCGGCCGCTCTAGAGGACCTGGCCCGCTCCCAGCTGACTGCTCGCCAAGGGGAGCTGCTGCTGCGCCCGGGCCCGCGGGGCTCGACGCCGCGGTAGGCATGCAGGAGCTCACCGCGCACGCTGACAAGATCAGGTTTCGCACAAAATGCAGCGGCAGCCAAAACCTTCTCTTAAAGCACTGCCGGAGGAGGAGCTGGTGGTGCCCCCCCTCTCCCTCCTGCAGCGCCCGGAGTGCTCGCTGGCGCCCAGCTCCCGTGGCAGCAGCCTGGGCACGGTGGTGGGCAGCTTTGAGTACAGCCCTGGGCAGACAAGTGTCCTCCTGCTGTCCACCCCGATCCCACCAGCCCCCGGATGCTCGCCCGGTGACTCATTGTGTGGTGGAGGGTGGAGATGGGACCTGCCCCTGTCACCCCCTAGCTCACAGGTGAGGATGTTCTCCAGGCTGGTGAAAGGTGTGCACCTCTCAAGGGCAGGGGAGAGCTAATGTCTGCCACATCCTTAACCCACAAACTTGCAGTCCACAAATGCCATTTTTGCAGGCCACAGGCGAAGGCCACTCCATAGGACCACACAACTGAGCCCTGATTCCTCTTTGCAGTGTTGTAAGATAACATACATGAATGTGTGTCCCACAAAAGAGGAATGAGCAGCCCCTTGGCTCTGTTCTCAGGTCTGTGTGGAACTGTCCGCACGTGGTATGAAGGTGCCATCCCCTTGGCAGAGGAAGGGCTGTGTGCAGCCCTGCACTGGGCACAGATGCCCACAGTGGAACCAGAGCTGGAGTGCAGTGTAAAGTTCTTCCTTTCCTAGAGGCTGAGGGTGTGTGGGGTGAGGAGACAATTCAACAGGCTGGCCTGGTGCCAGCTGGGGGTGACTCTCCACTTGGATTAACACTGGCACCAGGACTGCTCCCACACACAAGCTGATGGGAGGTTGCTGCTGCTTCAGTCCTGGGGGAGATAACTGGTGTGCACGTGTGAGCCTGCCAGGCTGATGCCTGCATGATACTGAGCCGGATTCCTAAAGCTTCTTCAGGACAGGTTGAGTGTCAAACAGCCTCTGTCAGCATTTCCCAAGCTGTTGTACCCCCTGTCCCACTTCCAGATAAACTTGACTCTTACACCCCCACATTTCTCAGCCTGGGCACAGTGCCGTGCTGACATGGCTGTTCCAGCTCCAGGAGTGAATCCAAAGCCCCCAAGCATTCTCAAATCCTGTCAAGAAGGAGTACCCACAGTTGGAAAGTATTGGCATGTGTGGAAAATACTGGTTCTGTGGTCTGGAGAGCTCCTGGAAGTTGTAATTCCTGCTGATGTGCACCAGCACTGCTGGCAGCCTGTTGGAGAGGTGCTCATGAGATGAGCAGGGGGATAGCCAAGAGGCTCCTGTCTGAACCTGTGTGCTGGGTGGACAGGACCCTGACTGTGAGCACAGGGTTTATACTGGTTCAGCCATATCCATGCATCCACACGGCCCAGCCCATGCACGCATTTTCACTGGAGCCCCGTTACACCTGTGGACAGTTTTGTGTCCCCAGCTCCTGCTCCAGCAGTCCCTGCTGCAGTGGCTGAGTCTCGGGCATATGGAGCTCAAAGGCACATAGTCCTCTCACCTTCCTGATGTATGCAGGTAAACGTCTCAGTGTTTAGAATCTCCAGACCCAAACATTATCTCACTGTATGTCAGCACTATGACTACTGTCTGTCTTATGCTGTTTACTCTGTCCTTCCCATGAGGACAGGCATGGTTGCACTATGTCCTCTTTTGATGAGGTCCTCAGACTATCAGCTGCACATTCAAGATGCAAGGTTAGAAAGAGGTAGATAACAAGAAAAAGAGCACTGCATTTGTCCTTTTCTCTACAGAAGGTCATGACCTATTCGCTGAGAAAATGCTTTCTTCTCTCTTGTTCATTGACATCATCACTACCTTATTCACTTATGACATGACCTGGCTACTGATTGTTTATAAATTGGCAACATGTGGGCACAGACTTCCTCTGGACACAACCTACACAAAAGCTTAAACTTTATTCACCTCTTTTCTCCAAGCCATCAGTTGTATTCCATATACCAAGGCAATGAACGTACCAGGTACAGACAGTGTCAGGGATGGAGCTGATCTTTGCAGGGACTTTAAACAAGGGATCCAGCAGAGTATCATGAGTGCATCTTAGAACCATCCTGGGGACAAACACCTAACCATTTTATTACTCTTCCCTGAGCCTCTGTGCCTCTCCTTCCAAGAGGCACAGTTGAGGGCAGTAGCTCCTTGTTTCTGCCTTCACCTGCTGCCAGTTTCCCCAGAAGTTTGAAAATGGCAACTCCACCCTGGCTGTTTCCTGGGGGATGGGCTGGGCTGCAGGTCTGGACTGGCTGCAGGCACAAGGGTGGTGCTGCTCTTCAGGGCACCCTGAGTTTCTGGGCAGATAAACGTGCTTAAGTCTGAGAGTGCAGAGAAGTCACCTATGTGATGCTGTTGCAAGTGCTTCTTGGGGCCTGTGGGCTTGCAGCTGTTTGACTGCTGTGGTACCAGGGTGGATCAGCTGTCCAGACAGCACCAGGCACAGAGTGCCCTCCTTGCTGCTGCACGGACCAAGGTCAGCTCGGCACCAGGAGCGGGACCACGGGAGGAGAAGAGCTGTGGGGAAAGGCTGAACTTGAGGCTGGTGTGTGGTGAAACCTCCCAGGAGAATGAGTTGTGGCATTTTGCTGCTGCTGCTGCAGACAAGGTACCTGTGAATTTCTTGGTGAATCCTTTAGTCTCTGGTGGTCTGTAAATAAGCATAAAATGCGTGTTAGTTTTGGCTTAGGTTTCTATTCTCAGATGAATGAATTTGAATGAACTTGTCTTATCTGTGGAATCTCACTTGGAACTGATGTTTGCAGAGAAGATAAATGTGCTGCTGCCTGCCTGCTTGTCCTGACTTAATCTGTGATGCACCAAACAGTGTCCTGGGGGAATTAGGAAGGCTAGAAGCAAGCTTGGGATGTCAGGCTGCCAGAATCTGGTGCTGTGACCTGTATCTGTTTCTCTGTTGATGATAAGGCTGTGGGTTGTGTGTTAGCAGTAGAGCATCATGGTTGCAATGTTTTCCAAAGTGTTTTTTTGGAGGGCAGCATTAGACACTGGTGTTCCTGTTCTAACAGCATCCTAATGAAGATACATACTGGATGAAATTCATTTCCCATTTGCATAGGGCAGGCCAGCATACCTGTCCAGTACAGCACATACCAGGCTTGTCTGCCTTTGGATGGAAATGTTTTTCAGCTTGTTTTTAGAAAATGTTAAACCAGCTTTGGGTTAACTAGACTATTTTACCAACTCCTTACTTAAATTTTTTCTACCAAGAGCTTGTGAAAATCCTAAGTGAGACCATGTTGTATGCTGCAAATGTCATTTGTGTAAGTTACATTTGTAAGTTGCTAACCACAAAAAAACCCAAACTTTTGAAACTGTTTTATGATAGGAGTCCTTTATGATGAATCCAAACTTGCATTCAATGTCCTTAAAGATGCAAAATGAGCAATATGGTCTCAAAATTTCATTTTCATATAAATGAAGTGTTTTACCAGAGAATTGCTTAAGCATCTTTTAGTTCAAGGATTCATTCAAGGTGGAAATAAAAAGAACTGAAAATGACTGAGGGGTGAGCAATGAGCAGTCCCCATAGGCCAAATCTCAGTAGGAGAAAACACTTAAAGTTTCTTTAGTGCTGGCAGGTTCAAAAGTCAGGGCTGGTTTCAATTAGCTTGGGAGAGTCTCAGTGATAAACAATTCCTGTGGTCTTGAAGCAAAGGGCCTAGCTGCATGCAGCCATCCGAACTACTTGAGCTGGCCCTATTCCCTTTGCTCTGGGAGTAACTGTCTGTTTGAATGAAGTATTTGTCATCGTTTGTGTATGAATTCTTCTGAGTTTTTGAGA
Organism: Vidua macroura; assembly: GCF_024509145.1. Taxonomy (NCBI): domain Eukaryota; kingdom Metazoa; phylum Chordata; class Aves; order Passeriformes; family Viduidae; genus Vidua; species Vidua macroura. The sequence goes on along the minus strand of NC_071591.1, from coordinate 445,626 downwards.
GCAAAGAAAACATGAAGTTTTCTGGTTAAAGCATTTTTGGTCTGAAAATCCCCCAGGGTATCAGTTTAAAATATGCACGACGCTCATGCGATTTATTTTCTTTAGGGGGCTGGAAAATGTGAGTGTGTGCAGATGTATTTGTGTGCACATGTGTGCATGGCTGTGTGATCCTCAAGTTCTGCCTGAAGGGGAAGTCTGTAGGACTGCTCCCGTGCCCCTGGGCAGTGCAGCCCCACAGGTGAAGGAGTGGCAGCACCTGTGACAGTGTCCTGCAGGCAGACTGGCCTCTCCAGCACACTCCACTCTGGCAATCTTGTTTACTCTGCCTGTGTGATTTCAAGAGAGGGAACAGCAGTTCAGGTTGTCTGAGCTCTGTGTGGCACAGGAGCCCACCTAAGGCTCCTGAAGCAGCTCTGGCTCTGTGGCTGCACACACTGGCAGAGCCCATGGTCCCAGTCCTGCTGGCAGACCAGCACCACAGTGACCAGAGCATCACCCCATGGCACTCGGAGCTCAGAAACTGCTGAGAGAGGACTTTTGATGTCCTGTACATGTTATGGAGTGGGGCAGCGAGAGGCCAGGATGAGAAATGCTCTACCTCTTATTCCAAAAGATCATATCCTCAATGCACAGTGCTGCTTGTAGGTAGTAAGGTGATAGTCCATCCATCATTGCCTTGACCCTCACCCAGAGCTCATGCCAGTTGCTTTTTTCCTGCCTGCAGTGACTGGCTGTGCCTTTCCAGATGACCAGAGCAGCCCTCTTAAAAAAACCCTTTAAACTAAAATCAGTCAACAATATTTCAAATAATCTTAAAAAAAGGTCCTGGTACCCAAATCTGTGTCCACCCAACTTTCAGATGAGGGTGAATATATTATTTTAGAATCACCATTACAGCGTTTCAATTTTAAGATTCTTGAATAGCCAAATCCATCAAAGAATGCAAACAATAGCCCCTAGTCTCCTGTTGGAAATTTTTAGCATGTTTTGATTGTAGACTTGAAAAGTTTGAAGTCACAAAACTACTAAACACACACTACTTTGTGATCTTGGATACCTCTATTCAGACTTACTTACTGTTAAAAGATTTATGGTAGCATGCTTAGGGATGGGTTGTATAAAAATTATGAACCACCATATGCTCTTACTCCTTAAAACTTTTATGTCTAGACAAAATGTTAAGAAGCATAAGCTTTTGTTTTACATTTGGGAAAAGAGGCTGTATTTTCCCTCTGTGGCCAATACAGCATCACCTATTCAAATGAATCTTGGGGAAAGAAAGGAATTTTTGACAAACATGATTTTTGTGCAACAAAACAAACTGCACAGGGTAGTTCAGTAAGGGCCCTTAAATCACACACAGTACAGATCCTGTAGAGCAGGAGGATCTATTTTTATCATGTGAGTTTCCATAGCAAAAGCTGATTTAACTCCTTAGGGTGAAGTTCACGCCAGTGCCTGTCTCAGAGAAAGATCAAACTCCCTTTGGCGTGAGTGAGTGACCTGCAGAAATCCTGTGTGTGGAGTGCAGAGCAGATGTCTGGACACAGCCACTCAGATGTGTGCTGGGGAGCCTCTGTGCTGCTGTGACATGGTTCCTGCCCCGGCAGCGACAAGGTGTCACGGAGCTGTGCTGGACAAACTCCGCGGCAGCTTATCTGTGAGGAACAAAACTTCCCTCTGGGCTTTTTGGAGCAGGAGGCCTTGCACAGACAGCTGAGAAGCTTCATTCTGGGGGGGCAACAGCAGTGTGAAAGCTCAGCAGAGACCGGGATGTGCGAGGATGCGTGTCCCAGCAGGGAAGCCTCTGAGGGCAGAGGACTCCTGGCTCTGTACAGGTGAGAGCAGCGTGGCTGCTGCCCGAGCTGCCCGACAGGTGAGGGTGCACGCCCCCCTGTGTGCTGCTCTCTGCAGCAGCGTGGGCTCCCGCAGCACAGCAAGAGGCTCCAGGCTGTGATGTGTGCACTCTGCATTCCCTACAAGCTGTGATCTCTGAATCACAATACAATTTCCCTTTTTTTCTATTTTTTATTTTTTTTTAATAAGTTTCTTCGTGCAGCTTCCACAGAAGGGAAACATGGGGAGGGGTGGGGTGAACTGTGACACTGCCACAGCATCTCAGTCACTGAAAGGTGGTTGGTGAAGGAGCCACAGAAAGTCTCCTTTGGGTGTTGTGTTCTCTCCTTCATAGTGTAACACAAGTTCTGCCAATTAACTCTAAGGATGGATACTTGTAATTAAAATGTTTGCTTAAACTCAAAAATGTGGAAAACAACAAACAAAAACTTGATTAGCTTTGTAAACAAATTCAAATAAAAGCTTGCTATTAAATAAATACAGAAATTAAAATATAATCTCTCCAGCCTGAATCTTACCCCTCTCACTACAGTAGAGTTTGATTCTAAACTTTATTTCATGTTGAACTTCTCCTGAAGATTAACTTTAATGTGCAGAAATTCTTCAGGGAGTTCTGCTTAAGGTCCCTAAAATACCAACTGCTTTTAAACAGGAGTTGAGTTCCACAATCTCTAATCAAGCAGGATTCCCACAGAGTTCAGGATAGGCTGTGTTAATTTTAAAATGCACAGGATTAATTCCAGCTTCAAAAATTTGACTTGTCATGTGTAGGTAAGAATTCAGAGCAATGTGCAGGCTCTGCTGTTAAAATGGCTCGGGGTGTCAGTGTTGAGTTGTGGAGAGTGTATAAATCATATGTGTGTGTTTCTCAGGCTGGTACCTGGGGATTTGCTTGATATGATTATACGCACTGCTCTGCTCACTTAGTTCATTTCACGGCTGCCTCAGGAGCGACCTCAGGAGGCGTTTACATTGATTATTTCCTTCACAACAGCCAACACAGTTCAAATAAAGCAGACTATGCATAATTAAAGGCATCATTGCTTTCTCACTCAAAATAGTAATGGGGCAGTGGATCTAATTTCCTACTTAACACAGCAAAGCTGTGCTTATTAACTATTCCTCTGATTATTGTTTACTAAACTAATTTTAATAATGGCTTGTTGTGTGTTTTTTTCTCCTGGAAGACCCAAGCTGTTGTGCATGTGCTGTAAGAGCATGACAGGGCAAACAGCAGGTTGGGAGAAGGATCATGCACAGCACCTCAAAAGCTGGGCCAGCCAGGGGATTGTGCAGGTGCTCAGCTGGAGGGTTGCTCTGCAGACTCAGGCAGATGCTGTGCTCCAAGACACGCACCAGTAAAAACTGCCATGTGTAAAAGCACCAAACAGAGGCGTGCGTGTGTGTAAATGCCTGGTTTTAAACGGCCCGGGAGGTGTTCTGCCCCTTGCCTTTAGGAGGACAGACAGGGCAACTCTGGCACAGCCCAGCTTGGTGCCCTGCGTGTCCTCACGAGCTGCCAGGCTGCCAGCCCAGAGCTGCAGGGGAGCACCACGCTGCAGGCACTGACCTGTCAGCACGCCCAGGGCAGGCCTGTCTGAGCTCGCTCATGTGGTGGACAGCTGTGGTTTCTGACAATGCAGTGGTTAGTGTAGAAGACGCCCACTCTCAAAGCCAGCCTTGTATCTGTTTTTCCTGTGGGAGAAGTTTTTAGCACTGCCCCTGGCCTCTGGCTTGCATGCTTCAGAGGACTATTGTGTTCTTATTTCATTAGCATAATGAAATCTGCACCTCCCAGATCATTCCAAAATATCCAGCTCATATGCTGACACCACTGGTGCCACTGAAAGAGAAAGTTAGCTGGTGAGGAAGGGTTGCTGGAGTGTGCCCATGGCACGGAGAGGTGTCTGATCCAGCCTGATGTCAGGCAGGAGCTGTCAGCTGTGAGCCTCCATCCAGACACCGTGCCCTCGCAGCAGGAAGCGATTACACCACGCAGGGCTCCTGCTCAGGCAAGGCTTGCACGTGGTGTCAAGCCCTAAATTATCAGCTCTCCAGAAACAGAACAGCTAAGACATTTTGTAAACTGCTCTTATCATCTGGTGGAATTACTAAGCCCAGGGATCCTTTGCTAAACTAAAAATCCAGGGAAGCTTGGGGCTAAATTCTGGGTGAATTTAGCCAGGAGTGGCAGGCAACACACTCAGCCTGGGGACATGTAGTGAGAAAATGTTAATCTGATCATTTTCTCATCTTCAGCTTTTGCTGATCCTTCCCAGGGCTGCATCATGCTGGTGGGTGTCCTGAGGCCAGGCTGGTTTGCATTTGCAGTGCTCATCCTAGCAGGGACACAAATGACAGTAACTTTATGATGACTTCAACATGCTCTCGCATGTTTAAATTGTTCATATTTTCTGGGAAAGATAGACACCCACCCTGACAACATCTTGTGTCTGGTGAGTAGGGGAGCCTATAACCTGTGATCCTTGAGAAAAATATGTCAAACCTCATTACTTTCAGTGAATGAGCACTGTCAGCTTTCCTGGTTTGTACTTCTCTAGCAAAGTTATTAAATTTCTTATAAAATGAGGAGACCACTGGATGCTTGTTCTCCTCCTGTCTTTTGGCCAGTCCTACCACCCTTGCCTGCCTTACTCCATGCCAAAGCTGTGCCCTGCATCTCCTGGTGCAGTTGGAGGACAGGGAAGTGCCTTGCTCCAGCTAGTCTGCTGCCTTCTTGAACAAACTGAGTTAAACCAAAAGCTGATGATTTTCAGAAATAATTGACCAAACTTCTGTGAAACAAGTCACAAATTCAGTTTGCTCCATGAGCTGTTAAATATCTGACAAACTTCTGGTTAACTTTAGGAAGGACCAACGACAAGAAGGTTATTGCCATTGTAAATTGTATCTAACAGTTTAATAGTTGTAATACCTGGTATGTTCTTTTTAATCATAAGTGTCTGGAGTGTTGCAGAACAGAGAAAGCATCTGGATCTAGAGCACTAGAGCAGCTGAAGTAGAAAGTTGTTTTTCTGTTTACAATATGACTCTGCTCACAATAACTAAGTTAAATGCCTCTGGTGTGCATTGGCTAGGTATTTAGTGTGTGAAAAAGGTGTATTTTTGTGTACCGAAGTTAAGATTATAGTGATTTTCATTTTTTAGGATTGGGAATGAGGAAACAAACACTGTTTCCAGTTGTTAACACTGGAAAATGTCTGTCAGCTGGCTGCAAGTTTGTATTATATTGAAGACTAGGAGGTGAGGGATGTCCATCTGGGCTGTGTCACATCCACAAAGACTGGCCTTAACTATCCTTGAGCTGCAGCAGCCTAAAGCATTTCCACTCCACAAATGCCCTGCAGACAGCTCCAGCAACTTAAACTTTTCCAGGCTGCTGCCTTTTTAGATTCTCTTAATGGAATAGTTTCTCTTTAATTTAATAGCAGTGTGTCCAGCTGAGGGTAAAGGGGTTGTAGATGTGTCCATATCATTCCTGATTGTGCTTCAGAGACTTTCCCCAACAGCTTCTTTACAGAGGACATGTTTGCTTTAACTGATAGGTAACTGGGAGGTAATAAATGTGACTTTGCAGAGCTTGGTGTCTGGTCTCTGTGCAAGATCAGTTTTGGAATAGGTGAAAAGGATTCAGTTTACTTTAATCTGATGAAAACCAAAGCTGTACAGAGGGATGGGGCTTTTTCAACACAGCCAGAGTGAGCTGTGGTAGACCTACAAGGCATGTCAGATTAGACACTGAAATAGGTCAAAAACAATCAGCTAAAAATGAGCCATCAGTGAAAGAAACAAAAACCCATTTAATAATGGAGGATATTGTGCCTCAGAAGCGGATTTGAGTCCCCAGTGCAGAGTCCAGCCCCCATCACACTGCCCTCCTGGGGAGAGGCTGTCCATCTCAGCAGCAGCACTGACCCCGGTGGGGAGGGGTCCCTGTGTGCCCCCAGCCCGGGCAGCCCTCGGGGCATGGCTCCTACCCACTCCCTCCCTGGGATGGAGAAAGGAGGGCTTGCTGCAGGCATTCTCCTTGTGAATCCCTTGGCTTGTCATGAATCCCCTTCTACCGGCCTCAGACATGCTGGAGAGATGAAAGCGAAAACATTTTAACAGGACTGTTGTGAATTGGAAATAGAGTAAAATAATTACCGGGCTGGGGGTGCTTTGCTTCCCTCCCTCCTTTACCTGCAGGTTTTTAAATGTCCTGTTTCCAAATCTCTGTTGGGACGTGGAGGACCAAACCCTGGTTTGCTGTGCAGGAAACTTGTTTTGGGCACAGCTGCAGGCAGGGTTTGGAGGCTGGCAGAGCCCCAGGTGCAGGGCTTGCTCCCCAGTGCGGCAGACGTGCAGCAGGCTGGGGTGCCCTGGCAATGCCCCGGGGCACTGCCACAGACCTGTCGAGAAACAGAGACCAGAGGTCATTTTAATCCCTGGGAAGCTCCAGTCGTTGTCCTGTAAATGAGAGATTTGGGGAGCAGGCATGGCAATTGATGTTTCAGTGAAAACTGGAAAAATTGGAGGATTTATCAGAGCAAGTTGCCTCCTGTAGCCCGTTTATCCCAGCCAGCTGCTAGTGTTCAATCTTGCCAGATTTCTTCCTCTTGCTTCAAAAGGGTATTAGCTAAAGTATTTTTAATAACAAACAAATGGTTTAATCACAAACAAATGTTTGAGAAATTTGTGGGGTGTAGGAGAAAAGCCCCTGTGTCATTCCCCTCTCTGTGGGTAGATAGGAGGGGTTTGGGGAGCCCCAGGTTCAGACTGGTGTAACTTTTGTCATCAATATGCATGAGCTGCTTGACAACTGGGTTCTGGAAAAGGTCTGGCTAGGTGGTTACACAAATGCTGACACCTGCACTTATAATTTCATGCAGTGAAGTCAGGCTAAAAATATTGTGATGGGCCATAGAAGAGGTCCCTAGCCACCAGGCTTTTGCCTCTTTACAGGGGTGAAACGATGTTGACCAATTTTGACCGGTTTTGCACAGGAAATTTAGCTTGCACAAGGCTTATGGGCCAGCCATGCATACGGTCAATGGGATTCTCCACAGCCATTCTGGCTGTTGTTCTTGCCTGTCCCCTCACCAAGAAAGGTGCATGCACCATTGTGAGGTGGTTTTTGTCAGGACTTGCTTTATGTGGGCTGCTGGTTTCTAGTTGATGGGCTAATTGTGGCTACTTTTCTTTTTTGGTATGGAGTATTTCTTCCAAGCCTGTAGGATGTGATACCTTGTGTTACTGATCATCAGCTGTGGCTTAAGACTGTCTCACAGTGTTCACACAGCTGAGGTGCAGATACCTCACCTGAGTCTTTGAAAGTGTGTTTTCTTAAATTTACACATTTAACATATGTCACTTAATCCCTGTGCTACCTCTCACCATGTAGAGCTGGAAGGAATATGTCATTTGTCTAAAACTTCAGGACAAATGGTATGAGCAGTATCCAACCTCAAAGAACTGCTCATATGGAGGAAGATGTAGTTACTAGGTCTGTGATCTGCTCAGTTCTGAAATTATTCCTGGGATCAAACAAGTGGAATTGACTTCTAGTAAGTGTCCCAGTAGGCCTAAATAGAACTTGGTTTCCTCAGATTCTGGATTTGTGCTGGTGTTAAATAAAATCACTAATGTATCATTTGAGTCTGTAGATGTTGACACAGAAGTGGTGAGGACCTGGGACATGGTCAGCCCACTGCTCTGCTAGCAGTCGTGCTGCTTTGTGCTGGCCTTGTTCTCCAGCTCACAAAAGGAAAAATAACTGAGATTTGTCTTGTCTTGGGCTGACAGTATAGCCAAGTGATTGCCAGTCCAATTTGGCAGTTTTTAATCATTTTATCTCTGTTCTCTTCTCTCTGGGGAGACAGGCAGTGTTTAGCAGTCTGCTCAGAAAGACCTTGGGGCTAGTTTCAGCGGCAGTGGCTCAGAGCTCCGATTATTAGCTCTGCTCTTAGGAGCACACTGCGATCCTTCCCAGGGGAGTGGTGTGAAAAATTAACACAGGCTTAGAGCAGCAGTGCAGCAGCAAGCTATGTAACTGTAATTACTCCATTGATATTCCTCACACAATAACACTGTCATCAGTCATTTACATAAACTTTTTCTCCATGAAGAGGGAATGGCTGCTTATAACCCTATTGGGTGCTTCCAGAGCATGCATTATACATTTTATTTGTTCTAATTTCAGACTCAAGGCCTGTAGGAACAGAGTGAGGAAATGTGCAGCCTTTTTGTTGTTTTCTTTTCTCTTGCAGCAGTAAGTGTGCCACTCTGCATGCATGAGCATGCAAGTAGGCAAAAATGTGTCTTGACAGGGTTGAGGGAACTAATTCCAGGATTTTAAATGTTCAGTGTAATTTCAAGAAATACAACAGTGTATTTTAAATATTTTAAACAATGTACTACGCAAGCTCTGTTCCAGGTCCTGGTATCTCACCATTTTGGTCAGGTTGGGTCCACAAGCAGCAAGTACTGTTGGGCTCTAGAACTCCATGGGACACACTGGATTTACTAAGGTTCCTTCTTCTTCCACAAGCACATAGCATAGCTCTGTGCCCTCTGCCTGTACCAACCCTCTTGTAGCTCTATTTCTTTCACTGTCACCAGAAAGAATGAGTGTTTTAGCCACAAAAGTGCTCTTCCTGCCAGCAAGTGATCAAAAAAAGCAACAGAAAATAAGTGGTTAGTAAAATTTAAAATTAGTACCACCCTGTCTTCTGCCAGAGATATTAATTTCTTTTGTGTCCCTCTCACCATGTAAAAGACAGAGCTACACAAAGCAGATCACCCTCCTCCAGGTCAGAGCCAGGCAGAGCTGTGCCCATGGGTGCCTTCTGGCCTCGGGTCAGGCTCTTGGGGTGGGCACACACCGTGTGCTCCTCAGACACAGGTGCCCACTGGAGCCCTGGCCAGCCTGAGCAGCTGGGCATGCTCCTGTCTCAGGGTGTGCTCCTGTCTCAGGGTGTGCAGGGTCCTGCAGTTGCTGAGGCACCCACCTGCAGAAGGGGCTAGAGAGGAGGTCATTTAGTGCTCAGCTTCATTAGGGACCAAATGCCCCTGTTCTCCTAGCAGGAGTGTTAAACTTCTGCAGATATTATGCTTCGTCTAATTAAAGTCTTTGGAGGTATTCCCGGGGCCAAGACTAATAATGTATTCAGGAGAATAATCACCCTGTCTGGGCTGCAGTGTGTTTATTGATGGCGCCAGGACCTGCTGGTGCTGCCCGTGCCCTGCGCGGCCGTGAGCCCTGCGGGGCACAGCCGCCCACGCCGCTGTCACGGTGAGACCCCGAGCGCTGCAGCACGACACATCCAGTGGGAAAAAAGGCACATGATAGTCAAATTTCAGTTGCTGAATATTTAATGAAGCCTGCAGTGTTTATTTGGTTAGCCTGTCGATTTTTATCGTTCTGTCAATAGCTTCTCATATGTGGCACGGTGATGATCTTTAGCAGCCTGTCCCCTGGGAGCCAAAGCGCTAAATGCAATTATGGATTTTATACCGCAATGTGTTTGATATTTCCAGTGATCTAATTTGCAGTCTGGTAGTTTATTGTTTGGCATTTTAATGGCGTTCAAATGCTACGGAAAATTTGATTTCTCTGTATAATTCATCCTAACATCATTAATGCTGGTAGCCGAATGGCATGGATTTTAGAGGGCTAAATATATAGGAAAGTAATTTTTTTAATATGGACCAAAACGAACAGTTTTAAGTAAAAGGAAAACTGTGTTGTATTTTTTCACGCTTCCTCTTTGTCACTTTCCATTAAATATTAAGATTACTTTGAGGAAATGGTAAAACAGATGCTTGACCTTATCCAAACAAAACACAAGTGCAGCGTGTTGTATGATGGAAGTTTCACCGTACAGCTCACAACTCCTCAGGAACCTTTTGAGAGAGAAACAGAATGAGACTCATACTAAAAAGTCTTCCCTGGCTGTTTCTCTCTTCTGTTCCAGACCACTTGTGATTGATAATTAATCCTCCATGTATATTTTTTCCTCTTTTTTTAGCTCACAGAAGTCTTGAGCCAACTAATTGAGCTGATGCATCTATTTCACTAAAAACCCAAAACAAAACCCAAGCCCACTACCAACAACAATCCCAACCCCAAGCCACAGTGTGGTTGAGTTTTGGGTTGGGGCCATTGGCAGAATGAAGGGGCACACAAAACTCTATGGGGCTGAGTGGCTTGGGGGAGTTAATCATAGTGTTATTTTACACATCTACAACACTTTTATTGTGCAGTAACTCATGAGTTATGGGTCCTCTGCAACTGCAAAATAAATCCTTTAATTAACCACCTACTCAGAAACAATTTAACCTCCTCAGTGTATCTCATAAACTACATTAGCCCCAGATTTATTTAGAATAGTGTTGTGCAAGTGTGATCTATTTACATTAAGGAGCCCTTTGTTATGTCAAGTATTCTGGGACAAGAAAATACAAATCTATTTTATATGGTTTCATCCATGGCTTTTAATGATTTCACTGAGTGTTTCCCAAATAGAAGCAAACACATTTTTGCACTGTTAGATGAAAGCAGACAGGGCAATAACCATTTCACCTGGGCAGGTAGCATATGAGTTCATTCCTTGTTGTTAGAGACTATTTCAGAGAGAACAGGGTTAGAGAGAAATGTCACTCTCCTCTCGTGTCCAGTGAAGTCAAACTACACAGTGGCATGTTGACAAGAAATGATTCTTTTTCTTGAGCGCTGAAGAATTTGTTTCTGTCTTTCAACAGAGGTTTACACAAGTCCAGTTTGTGTAATACATCTTACAGACTGACAGAACTAGAACATGCTTTGTGGTTTATGATTTAAGAACATTAAAGAAGTTGAAGAGAATTCTTCTTTTAATGTAATCAAGTAGAAAGATGACAGAAAAATAGGAGTCACGAAGGAGAGCAAATGAGGTGCCAAAAGCAGTAACAAATGAATATAGAACATTCAGCCTTGTGTTTCACAAAATGCTGCAGTGTTGGGCTGACCGAGCTGTTTGCTGTCTGGATGAGGTTCCTAGTGATGCAGAGGTTTCCAGTGCCTCTCACAGTGTGGTATCAGGGGTGCTCCTGCCACTTGTGCTGAACTCACCAGTGGTGGCAGACGTTGATTACATTTGTAACTCATCTCAAATCTTTCCCCTAAATATTCTTTGAAAAAACCCTGATTTTTCTCTGAACTTATTAAGTGACAAGAACACAGGTGATCATCTAGAGGAGAAACCATCAACTGCCATATTTCTTTCAATGGGGCGAAAGCCCTTCTCAGGTCCTTGTTTCGTCCTGTACTTGTTTGAAGCAGTGTTGGGTCACAGCCCTGCTGGGCACCTGGTTTGCTAGTGCAGGAGAGGTGGTATGGAGGTCGCCTGGAGTCAGAGATACCCTTGGCCAGGACATTCTGGAAAGCTGCTTTGCAGGAAGACCAGTCAAGGATTGGAGGGGATCAGACCACAGGCAGTAACTCCTTTCTGGGCACCTTTGCTGAAGCACAGATGAGAGCAGTGGCATGACCTCAGCAGGGTCCTGGGGACTGCGGCTGCTGGGAGCCCTGCCCTGCCCTCATCTTCTCTGCTGTGCCTTCAGATGGCAGCCATGGGCTCAGCTGGCAGCCCATCTTCTTCCACAGGGGAGCAGAGCGGGCTGGGATGGGAGTGCAGGAGAGGGCACAACAGGCGACAAGAGTCCTGCTGCTGTGAAAAGGAAACAAAGCATTTGGAGATTACTGGGTGAGACACAGACTGAGCAGTGGCAGCGCTCACTGGGAATGGGCTAAAACATCACACGACTGTGCAACCTCCAGAAAATACATCAAACCCCCACTGAGTTACTCAAGCACTGGCCTAGGATGTTCCAGCTGATGTTTTTGTTTGTGGGAATGACAGCTAACAGGCCCTCCCAAAATTGTTGAGAAACCTAGTTAGCAGGAGTTAAAAAAAAAAAAAAAAGGCCACTAAGTTGTGGTGTGCTGCAGGCTAATGACATGAGGCCTGGCCCTCCAAGTGATCTGCTAACAGATGATGGATGGATGTGCACCTCACTCAGCAGCACCACCAGCTTTGCTCCATTCTTGAATATCTGTCAAGATGTTAAGTGGATGGCTGCAATCAGCAGTGAAATAAGACCTGTGTAATCTGATGTTCCACTTAGAAAAGAAAACAGAATTCCTACCACCTAATATGAGACTACACCAGCCAACACTTAAAGGTCTTTTGAGCCGGCCAGGTATCTGATAAAATCTTTACACCTCATTATCACTTGCAATTTAGAGATATGGGTACAGCTGTATCTACAAACAGGGCATGATGACATTTCCAGGGATTTTTTGTCTGTGTCCCTTTCCAGCGAACAGCTCTTTCTTCACACATATGCTTTTCCATGATTTTTAATGTATTCTTTTATTCAGATTCTATCTGACTGAAAAGGGAGGGCTGCCTGTTATGTCCTTTGAGAATTAATGAAAGTTTTTGTAGATTAACAAAAAAGGCAAGCTTCTACTGCTCTGTGAGGGAAGTTCAGCTTTGGTGATTTCTATTTCATCAAGTTGTTTTCTAGAAGGCAGCAAGAAATGTAGCATTTATTGGTAAAATCATGGCAAAGATTATTATGGAAGGTCTTGAAAAGCACGTGGAGTACCATGCAGTCATCAGTCACAGCTAGCACAGCTTCATGAGGGGAAAGTCCTGCTCGTCAAACTTGATTTCCCTCTACAACAGGACAGCCGACCTCGATGACCAAGGGAAGCCAGTAGACATAATCTGTTGGGACTTTAGCAAAGCTTTTGATACTCTCATGTTCTGCTGCTGGACAAACAGTCCATCTTACAGCTGGACAACCGCGTGAGGTGATGGGTGAGCAACTGGCTCGTGGATGAAGGACAAAGAGTTACAGGGACTGGGGTGACACCTGGCTGGCACAGTCACTGGAGGGGTTCTGTGGGGCTCCATCCTTGCCTCTTCAACATCTTCATTAATGGCCTGGACACAGGACTCAAAACAATACTAAGCTTGCCAGTGACACTAAATTGGGAGAAACAGCCAGCTCCCTTGAGGGCAGAGAGGCCCTGCAGACACATCTCAGCAAATCAGAGAATGGAAGTCTTATGAGGAACAGACAAGGGCACTTTGTTTGGAGAAGAGGAGAGGAGCCTTGTTGTGGGCTTTAGCATCCTCACGAGGGTTAGCAGAGGAGCAGGTACAAACGTCTTTGCTCTCGTGACCAGTGACAGCACTCAAGAGACAAGTGGAAATCTAAATTTAACTTTAAATTTAACTTGTTAGTATCTCTGGATAATTTCCCTGAGAAAAAAGAAGGTGAAGAATGTTTAAAGAGAAAATGTAGGAAGGAAGAAAGAAGGGAAAGGATGAAGGAAAGGAGCAGGGTAAGAGAACAGGTTAGACAGGCCCAGGTAGTGATTAGTGAAGATGTGGACTTTCCCAGGCACAAGGCAGCAGCTTGCCAAAAGGCTGAAGCGGGGCTCCAATGGGGCTGCAGATCTGAGAAGGGAGACCAGGTCTGGTGAACTGGGAAGCTTATGGCAGATGGCTGCTGTTCTGGTCTGGTCTTCCAGTCCAGCATGATGTTTGATGTCTGAAATCTGTCACCTCTCTGGGCTAAAAATAGTCTGTGTCCCATCTCAGGCAGTGCAGTACAATGTACCATGAAACTGCTTAATGCTGTAGAAAATTGCTAATGCAACAAAACAGAGCCCTTTGAAAAATCAGCTAACACCTCATGATGCCTTTCTGGGTCCTTTCTGGCCCCATTCACGGGAGCATCACTTCACACAGAAGAGTTGATCTCCATGTGGCTGCTCCCTGGGATCCTGGAATACTGAAAGGTATCTCTAAAACTCAGTCCAAGGGCTGCACTGGGACATGCAGCTCCCTGACCTGTGTCCTGGGCAGGGGGAGCCCAGAGGAAACACTGTTTCACAGCAAAAGGAAAGCCAGTTTCTAACACTGCTGTGCTCTGTATTATGGCACTTTCTGCGTCCCTATCTAGGCCATTGGTAGGTTCTGCCTTCAGGATAATGCTCAGACATGGACCCTGAAACACCTCATAGCTCTGAGCCTCCCTTATTTTAGTACATGCAGACAAAAACCCCATATATAAATAAGGTCTCCCTGATTTAGCAGTGCCAGCATGGACATCACAGCTTACCAGGCCATAAAAGTTAGATTAACAAAAATTACTGTTGTAAATGCAAGGGAAAAAAACCCAAACATTGTCAGTATATGTAAAAATATGTTCCAGGCAAAAAATACAGGGACTCCTATGGGAAAAGATAATTACAGAATTTCATACTTCCTGGGAGAATGAAAGGTCTTTGAGACATGTCAGCCTCTCTTACAGCAACAGAAAGAGCAGCAGAAACAACTGCAGTGGTGATTCCAGATAGATTTTTATCTGACCAGGAAATCACCTGGGCAGGAATACCTTTGTAATCAAGGATAACCTGGAGAAGGAGAGATGGGGAGAGGATACATGAGTCATGGCTGCTGTTCCCATGGCTGCTTTAGCTTCAGAAGGAACATAAAAATACTCAAAGCCAGAGACATGTAAAGGGCTCCACATCACTGAAAGTCAGGCAGCATAAGAGGTGCTTGAGCCCTTCTGAAAGGAGAGGGAGCCTGTGGTTGTGTTGATAGACTTAAGCCCCTTCCAGCCTCTCTGCAGCTGGGTAAATCTCCCTAGGATTGGGCTGGCTAACAGAAATATTGGCATTCCTCAGTGCTGGGTGAGAGAGTACAACTGATTCATTTCTTTGCTCTGCAGAGTAATTCTCAGCAGCTTCTTTTTAACTGAAAGGATCAAAGTCCCTAAATGAGAATGTGGTGAACTTGATACTTCTTCACAAGCCCAACAGACATGGACAATATACGTTCTGTAACCGAAACCTTTTGGGGTTTGTGTAATACAATACCCTTTCTGTAACCCCCACCCTTCCCTCCATCCTCTTGACCCTGTTGCAGCTAAGGGACTGGACAGTAGAAAAACATGTCAAGCATGAAAAGCAGCAACTTGAGGGCAAACATGACCCCTCCACTGCTAGTTACTGAACTTCTGAAAGTGCATCAAGCAAGCAGAATCAGCTAAAAAGGGAGGCCAGGGACACCTCATGTTGTGCGAGATGGGAGGTGAGGTCTTTGCTCTTTAGAACTAAAGTGTTTTGTTTTAATCATGGGGAGAGCTGCTGGCTTGGCACTGTGTGAAATAGATTTAGAAATCCTGAGGAAGGAGGAATTTCTCAAAACAGTAAGGAAAACAAAAGTCAGCAACAGGGAAGAATTGGCCAGCATTTTTACAACAGGAAATGTGGAGGATACTGAAAAGAGAAAATTAATGGCACTGGGAGTATGATCCTGTTAACCGTTATTGTTGACACCTCATCATTTCCAGACTAAAATGCCAGCTAAGGCCACGTTTCACTTCATGCTATCTTAGGTCATCTTTGTCTTGCTCAGAGAAAAAGAAACTCCATAATAAAAATGGAGCACGTCATGAGATACTCCTTTGTGTGTGGAGTCAGCTCAGCAGTCAGGACATGGCTGCAGTAATCCTCTGCTTGATTGCACCAATATTGTGCTGCATTTTATTTTCTGAGCTAGAATAAATGTTCCACTCTGAGGAGTGGAAAATGCTAGCTATACCTATTTTAAACACCAGAGTAATGCTTTATAGCCCATAGAGGGATAATTACAAAGTACAAAATCACAGATTTTATAGCACATTTTCCCGGGAGTGCAGTTAGGAGAACAGCATGTGTCATGTAGCCAATTTAGATAATGATTCTGATAAAGATAAACTGTATTGTTTATAATAAGTAATTGGGCTGACAGAGGCCCAAAAGACACAGAAGAGTATGGGAGCTGCAGCCCTGGACCACGGGCACGGGCTCCTGCCTCCCGCTCAGGGCTGGGGCTGCAGGACTGCTCACTTCCTCAGGAGCAGGAAACAGACTAAAAATGGGTCAAAAGTGTTCCATGGCTGAGATTCCAAGGTGGTGGCTCCTGTGAGGGTCTGTGCTGGTGAGGGATGTGCTTAAGGGAGACAAGCAGCTGTACTGGGGGACCCAAGAACTGGGTGCCCAGAAGCCTGAAAACAGGAAAGGAAAGCCTTGGCTTCCCGCTCCTAAGGAAGTCCTAGGGCTTGTTCAGAGTTGAACCGTGAAGAATACTGGCCTGGTAAATATACAGTGGCACTTTACCACAGGCAGGAGATTACTTGTTGAGTAGATTATCTCTCTTGAGATAAGGCAAAATCCTTCAGATGCAGTGGAGTATCTTGCCAGGCCTATTAGCACATGACAAGATGCAGTTTGGGTCCAGTGAACCTCTATCAATCACAAGATGAAGTAAAGCCCTAATTATCATTTAATTGCTGCCTTCAGCTTGAGCTGCCCTTCTTCACAGCTTTCCGCATCCATTGGAGATTAGGTTGTACTAAAATGAGAACCGTAAAGGGCCTGGCAAAGGTGTGAAATTCCCTGGGTAACTGAATTAATGGCAGCGGGTGCTGCTGCTGGGGGGGTTCTGGTCTCTCTGCAGACAGAATGAGTGAGGGCGAGGGCTTTAATAGGGAATTGGAGGCGATAGCTCTCAGCCATTTGTTCACAAGGAAGAATGACATATAATATGCTAGTTCGGCCAGGCTCAAGGGAACAAAGAAAATACCACTCACAAGCATTTGTTTTTATGCTAATTTTGTGGAAATATGTTGTGAACCGTTTTGTTAAATAAGAAAAAGTAGTAATATGTTCATGTAGCTTGTGCAGGGAAGTACGAGTAGCAGAATATGAGCATGGATAACTGGTTTTTTTCTGGCCATTTTGAAGTGGAATGAGATACACATTTGGCACATCTGGGCTCTGGTTTAGTTTTTAAGTCAGGCTCATTGTTGATCTGTTTTCATACGCTCTGCATGGCAGGTGTGTTTTCTAAGTAAATTGCAGCATCAGAACAGTTTCTTAGGATGAAACTCTGACATCAGTAGGACACTTGTCTGTACTATGTAACTTTGCAACATCAAATCCAATTTCAAAGATAATTACAGGCCATTAGCGCCTGACACAGAGTTTAATAACATAGTAAATATTGTGGTGATCTTCGGAAATGCATAAATAAATAAGTAAATACACAAAGTAGAGTTGTCTGTCTTTAAAAATGAGCTCTTAAAACTGGTATTGCCTGAGAAACAGGTGTAGTTGGAATTGGTCACTTAACCTCATTACATGAAAGACAGAGCTCTATAAATCCATCATTTTACTAGTCTGCTTGGCAAGCAAGTGCTCCTCTTCCCAAACAATACCTGTTTGCAGGGCCCTGGAACAAGGTGAGCTGGGTAGACAATACCTGGGAGCATGGGCGCTACAGTACAAGACAATGAAATCCTGCTCCTCATGGAAACATGCTAATCAAAATGTGGCATTGTCTTAGCAGTGTTAAATGTAAGGGGCCACTGGATGGCTCTTGTTCAGCTCTCCCTTTGCAGTCATGAGGGGTTTTTAAGTGTCTCATTGTGTAATTGTAATGGGTCACACCAAATTCTGCTTGTTCCTGGGGAAGCAAAGGTCAATCAGCAGTTCTGAGACTGGTGCACTCTGGCTGCCTGGCTCAAGGAGGGAGTTTATGTCCTCTGAGCTGCTCCACGCTCGCAGTGCCACCCCAAAACACAGGGATTCAGACCACTTGGGTATGCTTTAAGGCTTCCGAGTCCAAATCTATACTGCTGCAGAAAAGTTATGCTGTATTGAATCAGAAGCTTTTTGCCTCAGCTTTCTCCTTGAGCGTCCTGTGATGCCTGTGAAGCATGAAGACCTGATGGATGTCACCCCAAAGCACTCGCTGCAGGTACAGCACAGCCCATCGTGTGTGGAGCTGCGCTTTGGCTCTGGCCCTTTTTTCAATCACCTTGCCTGAGGCTTGAGGAACTGTAGCTGCTGCACTCAAAATCTTTCTCTGGGGAATTATTTTACCCACACAGCAAAAGGTCCTAACTGAGTGGAGCCAAGCCATCCCTGGGATGTGCAGCAGAAGCTGTGTATGCAGGTGAAGGACCTGAAGCTTCTCCTGCTCCCTGCGCACGGAAGGAGCTGGCCCATGCTGAGCCAGCAGGGGCTGGACCAGCCCCACGGGCTGGGCTGCTGTGCCCAGGGCTCAGTCCTGGGGAAGCTCCTTCCCCCACCCCGGGCACTTTGTCTGACCCGTGGCTCCCATGGAAGAACCAGGCTCAGCTGAGCGCTCAGGGCGTTTCCTGCTGCTGCTGTCCTTTCTGGACACTGCTGCCACCCTGGCTTTGTCAGCTTTTCCCCGGCAGACTCGTGGCCAGAGGTGGCCTTGCCTGCACGCCGCTGGGCTGGCTGCCTGGGGTTCCTGTCAGAAGGGCTCCGAGCTCTTGTGCTTGTATTCAGCTGGAGCTTGCTGTGGATAGGGATAAATCCACAAATTATAAATAAGGAGTTAGGATTTCATTCTTTTTAGACTAAGGTTTATTGCTAGACTGAGGACTTGTGTAAGTTTAAGGCAGAAAGACTGGATCAATATTTAGGAAAATTGTAGGTCTGTTTAGGACTTCAGTTAAAACAGGTATTTATTTTAGCTTTAGTTACAGCATAGAACTTGTCTAATATATTGCCTTTTTTTTATGAATGTAAACTATACGGAGTACATCCAGACTACTAATTCAGAAGATATTTGTCTTTTAAATGCTCATTTTATTTTCATAACTGAGACTTCTTAAAAGATTTTAGGAGAGAATATAAAAATAATCCTAAAAGGAAAATAAGAGAAGCTGTGAAAGGTCCTTCTGCATTTCAGGGCTCAATGCAGTGGCCATGGATCCTCCTGCAGGTTCATCACTGGCAGAAGCAGGGCTGGGCAGGTGATTAATTGCAGCATAGGTATTAACATTGCACATGTACCTTTGAACTTGTTTAGGTGTTAAATAGTGGGCTTAGGTCGAGTGTGAAAGTCAAAGAGTAACAAACATGACTCGTTGACTGAATTGCAGGGTAGATTTTGTTCTTCCATATTCACTTTGCTGTCTCTGGTGGGGAAGGTTGTGCTTCTAAGACCAAAATGCGATTAGAAGTGGAGCTCTGTTTGCTTTGCAGCTATTATGATGTAAAACTGAAAAACATTTTTTAATCTGCCCATTCCTTGTGCTATTATTTCCACTCCAGCTCCTTTATTTTTTTTTTAATTATTGTTTATTTCTCAAGAATTCTGATGCAAATTTTTCTTAAGTCACAGAATATTTCATAGTATGAAAAATAATTTATTTCACTTGGAGCTTGATTTGCTTACAACAACAATTTCTCATACTTTTCCTAAATAATAAAATAAATAGACCATAATGGGGAATAAGGAGTTTACATTCCCAATAGAAAGAATACATCTGTGGAGATGAGGTTCATTACACTGTTAAGTGAAACAGTGATTTTAGAATTGATTCCATCTTTAGCCAGTGTAGTCAGTGCTCTCCAGAAGACTGTATTTATGAAGTATTCTTTACTTAAGATAAGCAAAAACATAAAGGGAGGCCTCCTCACCCTTTTTTGCTGCTCTGGGTCAACATCACAACCTCTTGATTAGATTTGGAACCTACTAATTAGATATAATTCATTACCTGCAAGAATGAGATCAGAAATCAGAAGCTGCTTTTCCGAATAAGGCGATCCTTCCCCTCATCCATCATGGCTGTTAGTAACCAATTTAAAGTCAGACAAATGCATAACCAGCATTATTACCTTGTCATAAATAGTTAGGGAGAAAGACCTGGAATAACCTGGCATTATAAATGGTTTTTATCACATTATTTTGCAGTTATTTGTCAGCCACTTTGCTTAAGATAAATGTAGAACAATAATCAATTCTAAAACAGAGCAGTGAACAAGGTTTTGCTAATTGTGAAACCTCTTCTGCTGGCAGAACTCTGTCATGGGGCACAGTTTATAAATTTCCTTATGGAGAAATTGCACTGAGCACATCTCCATGTTTGGACTTGAAAGTCTAATAGGCCAAAAAATAGGAAAAGGGTTCTCGTCCCCTCCTTCAAACATGGTGAGAGCTCAGCAGTCGGTGTTGTGACTTGTGTCCCTGTAGGGCTGCTGAGCCAAGGGAGAGGTTCTGCAGCTCTTGCTGGCTCCTAACATGTACAGATCCTAATGCCGTGTTCCCCATCATCCATGGAAAGGAGCCTTGCACCAAGACAGAAGGGATGCTTCTGCCATGGGAGGCTTCTCAGAAGGGCAGGCAGGTTCCTCGGGTTGGGGTTTTGGCCATCACAAATGTCTTACAGAAAGAAGTACATGATTAAATGCTAATTGCAGTAAGATTGTATTGAGATGAGAGTGGCCAGTGAGTACAGCACTGACTGCACGATGCTCCTGGAGCACCACATTGCCATCCTCCCTGGGGTGATGGAGAACTGAGCCCCTGCAGCTGCAGTGCCACCCTCTCACATGTACCTGTGGTTTTCCATGGTGACTGAAGGAAAGCAGGATCTATGGCCATCTTTTAATGAGGCATGCTGAAGGGAATATAAGGGCAAGGTTCTGCAATATAAATCCCAAACAGTTCTCTGAGCTCTGTTTATATTTAGGTAATTAGTGACTTCAAATTTAAACCCCTACTATGGAGAATAGCATCAGGCTGTGACTTATGCCAGGGTCTGTAGGATCGCAGGAACCCCTCTTTAAATTAGGAGATTTCAAACGTGGAGGAAGGCTTCAAGCTTGCCAAGGGAGGCCAAACGCCCAAATCAATGGGCACCTTTCTGAGGGATAAGACATCGAGCTTGAGAGTGGGGAGCTTGCACCTAGGGTGAGTTCCCGTGTGTGGGGGAAAAAGGTCTTCAGAGATCTTTTCTTCTGATAATAAAAATATTATCAGAAGAATATGATTTATACACAATTAAAGCAATTAGGGGAACATTTTTAAAAAGCAACAGAATTACCACAGTGTGGTTGCGATGAAGAGAATATCTCCTCTGGTGTCAGAGGATATGGAGCTACTCAGAAGTGGTGCAGTACTAAAATGCAGACAGAAGTCACAAAGTCAGCAGATCTGATTAACTGTAAATCCAGGTTTTTATTACACTCCCCCCATAGGTAGAGAAAGACAATAACTTGATTTTGATCTCAGCTGCAGCCAAGTAAAATCTGAGAGGAAGATATTTACTAAATTATTTACCTTATATAGCGCTGTCACTGAAAAAAACAATCATGTTTGAAGTGCCATGTCAGTGCAGCTGCCCTCAGAAAGAAATACTGAAGGTGTGTTTACTGTTTGGGCTTTCTGTTCATTTTCATAAAACCACATCTAATTGAAAGTGTTGATATAATTGCAACTTAAGGAAAAATGTAGGAGGAATAGGGACACTTGCAAGTGACAGGCCTTTAGAACTTGAATTGTCTTTCCATCATCTCAAAGCTTAAGCTATCACTAGGCAAGGTAGAGAGTAGTTATTTTCCTTTCCTTTTTATTGGTATGTCAGTGAAAATTTGGGCCGTGTATCAGCACACTGTTGTGTGTCTTGACTGGGCTGTGAGGTGGCTGCCAGCGTGTCAGTGTCCAGGCTCCATCCTTTTCCTCTGGGAACAACCAAAGCCACGGAGCTCCCCTCGGAGCCTGCCCTGGGCAGCACCGTGCTCTGCCTTGGCGAGCAGTTGTACTTCCAAACAAATGCACCCTGAAAGGCAAAGAAATGGTTCCACCTGATTTTTGCATCCCAGGATCACATTAAAGAGCTGATCAATCACAGCCTTTAGACAAAATTTCCCTTTCTGTTTCTGGTTCTTGCAGTTTAGGTGGCTGTAACAGGAGAAGCAGTGACAAACTGTTGGCATTAATGTACTGAGCATAATGAACACCAGCCATACAGCACATGGTGCTTGTCTGCTTATTGGTGAATTTAACTCACTTTAATTGCAGTGTTACTTAACATGATGGAGAAGTAGCCCTCAGAGGGATCATTTGAGGGACAAATAATGTATTTGTGTAAAATTAAAAAAAATAAACCAAACAACTAGAAGATAGTACTACTAGCTGTAGTAAATTATAGTTTAATAATTATTATCTGGATAGTACTTGGCTTGAGGTTAAAAAAGAGGCACTTCTGGAAAACAGGATGAAAGCTTGCCTGGAGCACAGCCACGGGGACTGTCTTTTGCAAGCTGCACTGGTGGCGAGACATTCAGAGAAGCACCTGGGAATAAATTGAGTCTGCTGGGAGGGGAAAGTATCTACCCCTGGGGCATGTCAATGGAAATAGAAGGTGACAATGAGCCCAAGGCCTGCTTGGCCATATCACATGGGTCTCCTGATTCTATTGAAGGTATTGCACAGCAACCTGCCCCCTGAGCGTGTCTGACACCTGGGAGGTTTTCTGTGCAAGTGGGAGGTGTAGGACCTTTACCCCCTGGAACAGAGCTGGTGCCCTAGGCACTGGGACGCTGGTGGTGTTAGAACCTCCTTATGTCTGTCATTTGTACCCTGAACATTAAATATCTTTCTCATTATTCATCCCACCACACTAGAAACAGCTGGTCTTCAAGGGAAATTACCTAATGAATCAACAATAAGGCTATTGTGTAGGCGTGACATTTCTGATAATAAATTACTGCTTTCAGGAGGTTGACCACACTTGTCAGGGTTTTGTGAGTTACAAATTCAGCTGCCTTGTCTATGCTGTTTTACATAACTGACAGTGTAAAACCTTGGCATTTGAGTGGAAGTTATTCCCTCAGCTTCTAGATCTCTATCATAAAATTTCCTTCTTCCTTCATTTAGAATAATCTTTGAGCATTTCCAACTTGTACATAGAAATTATTTTAATTTGGTTTGGTTTTATTATATTCATTGTGTCATATATATCTTGGACTTAAATATTAATTTAAATATTTTTAACTAGAAATGTAAACAGGCTATAAATGTAAGGACTCCATTTTTAAATTTCATTTAGATAAAATATGTGTTTGCATATTTCTTGTATGCTTCACTTGAAGGAATAATTTTTCCTAACCCCATGGTATGGAGGAAGATCTAAGTATTGCCTTACCAGCTTTCAAAAAATACCTGGATGTACCTAATTAGTTTAGAAGTGCTTGGCCCATATGAAGTATGCTTCAAGGATGAATATTTTAAAGCATGCTTCTTTTTTAACATGCAAGTGTTATTTGCCTTTTACTTTGTGTGTGCAGTGATGTGACTGGTTAGTGATGAAAAGCAGAGTCTTTGCTCCCTCTTAGCTGAATGCAAATGGCACTGAAATTCAGGCAGTATCTGCCCCAAATTGTGTGTTTATCTCTGTGGAATTCTGTGGAACCAGTTCTTTAGCTTTTAATACTGTAAGTCTTTTCATAAGTAGCCAGCAAGGAGAGAAGGACAGGAGTTCCATTTTCTGCCAGATTTCTTGGGGCAAAATGCATTCTTGCAAATGTGAATGAAGCCTGCGAAGGTGGGGCAGGCTGGAGAGGAAGTTGGTATTCTTATGCAAGGAGTTGTGGAAGCTAAAAATGAGATCTAAGGCAGATGAATACATGTTCTAGCAAGTATACTGGGTTTCAAGTACTCCGAGTTTCTTTGTTACACTCATTACACTATTTTGACACTAGTTTCTTTTCACGAGTAGTCAATATCTTAATGTCTGGACACTGCTGCTGCTTTGCCTCTCACAGAATGTGCTCTTATTTAATGCAGCAGGGCATTTCAAGGTTTGTATGAGGCTTAGACATCAGTGAATTATTATTTTAAAATAACAATTCAGATTTTCAACAGGAAGAGACTGGTGCATCCAAGAAGTATCTTCTGACGCTCCTGTGGGAGAGCAAAAAAAGCAGCAGTGCCCAGCATGTGAGCAGGCTTTTTGAGATGGCTCCATGTCTGACGTGGTGCCAGGATCCTTCTGCCTGAGATGTTCTAGAAAGGCCAGGTGCAAGTGGAGCAAATCTTAAGAATTATTGCCCTGTGCCTGCCCTCCAGTCTCCTAAAGCCAGAAATTCCCTGGGGAAACCTGTCCTTTGGGATGATCACACAGCACCTTGAGCACCTTAGAGGTGCCTGGAGACACAATCCTCTGCCATGGCCCTGCTGACCCTGGCCTGGGGGAGGGTCTGAGTCTGCCAGAGTTTTCTCTGCCTTCATGTGTTGCACCCTATGTGAGGTGCTCCCAGGTGCTGGGACAGTCATTCCTCACCAGCCATGGGGGCGGTCACAGGTGGCAGTGCCAGCAGCCACGGCTTTCACTGCCTCCTTGTTTTACAGCAGGCCTGAAGAGACCTCCTGTGGCTGCAGGGCCTCAGCTGGTGCCCTCTGGGGATGGAGGCCCTGTGCCTCCCAGCTGGGGGCTCTGGGCACAGCGGCAGGGCTGTGGCAGTGTGGGTCTGTGCCCCACAGCAGGGCTGTGGCAGTGTGGGTCTGTGCCCCACAGCGGCAGGGCTGTGGCAGTGTGGGTCTGTGCCCCACAGCTGCAGGGCTGTGGCAGTGTGGGTCTGTGCCCCACAGCTGCAGGGCTGTGGCAGTGTGGGTCTGTGCCCCACAGCGGCAGGGCTGTGGCAGTGTGGGTCTGTGCCCCACAGCTGCAGGGCTGTGGCAGTGTGGGTCTGTGCCCCACAGCTGCAGGGCTGTGGCAGTGTGGGTCTGTGCCCCACAGCTGCAGGGCTGTGGCAGTGTGGGTCTGTGCCCCACAGCAGGGCTTTGCGGGCAGGGCCCTGCCTTTGCCAGACGATCCACGGCTGAACTGGACAGGGAAAGGGGAGATGCTGTGACCTTTTAGTGTGATACCTTGGCATCAGTTATTTAATTGTGTGTTCTGACCGTGCTGACAGTGATGAGTTAGTGTGGACTGACTGGTTGATTGTGGCTCCGTTCTGTTTGTGGCACAATATCTGTGCCCAGGGTCAGGTGCAATGGGCAGCCAAAAGCAGGCACAGATGGGCAGGGGCAGCTCCAGAGCTTGCAGTGCTGCAGCCCCTTGGAGAGGGCCTTTTCCAGTGTCTCCTGCCTGCACTGCACTGCCCTTTGCTCCTGTTCCCTGCTGCCCTGAGGAGGACTTGTCTCCCCAGATGTCCTTTCAGGGACATTTCAACTGCCCATGGCCCCCAGGGCCCCGTGGATGACAGCAGCCCTGTGAAGTCACCCGTCCACATGGCCAGCTGTGGAGCACAGCACCATTTGGAGGGCTCGAGGAGGTGGGCTGGTCACAGCTTGAGTGAGGTCACAGAGGGTGTTGAGAACAGCAGCAGCATCCTCTACAGCCTGCTTTGGTTTGGTTGAAAGTCACTGGTATCTAGTCAGGGTCTTGTGCTTCACGTGAAGGCCGTTCAGTTAGGATACAGAGACAGGACAAATTAAAAAAGAAGTGGAAAAAGAATTTTTAAACATATAGCTAAAGACTTCCCTACACTGGTTTTAGGTGGGACTATATTGGCCCAGAAAATTTAGTTTGATGTTAGTGATAATCAACGTCCTCTGAAATCTATATATTTTTTTTCTATAAATAATGAAATTTCAAGGGATCCGCTATTGAAAGCAAGTGCCTGCTGTGCTCTTTCCTTTTCTAAATAATGGAAATTCAACTAAACCAAACAAAGGTGTTATAATGGTGTCACATTGTCATTTCATTTTCCTCAGCAGCCTTCTGATAAAGACATGTTGTATTCAGCAGCATACAGACATAAGAGCAGTTCTGTCTCCAAAATCTGGCTTTGCAGTGTAAGGCCTGTTGAGTTTCCATGGCAATGGCCACAAATTCCTCCCCAGCTCTTCAAAGTGAAAGACATATTTGTTTTGCTGGCGCAACTTTGTAGCACAAAAGCTCTCTCTCCTTTTTCACGTAACACCTGCTAATCTGAGCCTGGGCCCTTTGAAGCCTCCTGCTGATCAGAAATTCAAATACATTTTTGCATGCTAATCTTGGTGGTAATCTAGAGCTTGTGTCTTTCACGTTGTGTCTGTGAAAACAGTTTTCTTTATAAATCACCAAAAATGTTGGCCCTGATTGCTGTCCATGGGAGGATGAGTTGATAGGGCTGTCAGCAGCTTGGATGCCCATTCTCTCCAGATGCAGCCTGGACAGAGCTATCAGATCAGGGCTTTTTAACCATGCACTCTCCCTTTGTGAAGAGGAGGGGGCAGGGGGGAGAGGGGGAAGGGCTTTCTCAGATCTCTTCATGGTGTTCTGTGTGTGTCTGGCTGTGCAGGGCACCCAGGCTGTGAGGGACAGAGCGTGGCACTGCCACTGGCTTCAGCCACTGCCGTTTCCGTGCCTGTGCTGGCACTGGGCTGTTCCTTGTTGAGCCTGTCGCTCAACAAAGGAGTGTGGCTGCAGAGCCCAACAAACAAACGTTAGCTGCAGTGCTTTTCTTGCCATCTGATGGATAGACACACACAACACTGAATGCGCCTCCTGCGTGGGATTCCCTCTGCAGCCGAGTGCTGCATCCTCACTGATGAGGTGATGTGGGTGCTCTGCTGAGCCAGGGGCTGGTGCCATGCTGGGACCCCTTGTCCTTCACTTGCCCACACTCTTATTCCTCCATGCCATACAGGCCTGGTCCTCAGCCCTGGCATGTGTGCAGAGAACCTGGCTGTGCAGGGAAGGGGCTCCCAAAGCTGCCAGGGATCCTAATGCTGCTGCTGCTGCGGATGGTTTGGCCGTTCAAAGGACTCTGAAGGTCTGATGCCCCTTAGCCTGTGGCTGGAGATGGAGCTGTGGTGGTATCTCCGTGTTTGCATCACTAGTAAAGGATTCAAATGGTTTGCCCTTGAGGTACTGCTGTGAGTCCATGATCTACCTGTGTTTTGCAAAGCACATTAAACCCCCAGGTGCCTCAGGTATTCCATCCCCAAATCTCCTCTCATTTTCCAGTCATTTCCAGTGGTCATTTTCCAGTGGTGCTGTGTCCAGCCAGTGCCTGTGCTGGCAGTCCAGTGCCTACTGCAGACATGCTCACAGGCCGTGTAACTCCTGCCATACTCTGTGCTTACAAGGTTTAAAACAAAAGGGTTTGATTTTCACTGCAGCTCACACCTAGGCCAGCCTCTGGGGCATGGCTGCTTTAAAGGAGTTGGTCCTTGCAGGGCTTCTGCTTGTTTAAAATTATCTTTTTTTCCACTTCTTAAAAAACCAAAGAGACCTTCCTGGTTAACTTCTCAATAATTCTGTGAGTAGATATGATATCCCTCTTGGAGGAGATGAACAGTTTTCCCACTTGTACTAGATGGGATCCCTGTTTAACATTTGCAAAGCTCAGCCCTGCCATCTCTTTCCCGCAGCCTGATCCCTCTAGCTGCAGAGCTGGATCAGTTTCCCCAAGCACTGGTTCAGAGCTCTTCCTCCTTACTCCAAATGTTATAAAATCTGAACTTTCAGAAAAATCCTTGTTTATGAAAGCTCACAGCGCATTTCAAGGAGGAATGCAGACTTGCGGTTTTGTACAAAATCACCAGCAAAATATTTGAAAGAGGGTTTTGTGTTCATTGTCTGCTGCATCTCCCTGCTATTCAGACTCTATTCTATTAAAATTTTCTTCCTTTCTTTAGAGGGAAGAGTCTGAGTGCACAAAGGGGCTGTGGTTTCTGCAAACAGATAATATAACCATGTAATATAAACATGGCAATGATTTCCTTAGGCCCTGTGATCCATCAGGCATGTTAAGAGCAGTTGGCAAGGGTCTGGGAAGTTCCCACTGCTACACAGCAGCTACAGATAAGATGCCTTTCTGCCTTGGTCAGCTGCAGGATCCACATCCCTGGCGCTGGAAAGGTTCATCCCATCCTCTTTCCTGGAAGGGAAAACCTCTGCCTTTGAAGTCATGTGCCCACAGCTTGCAGGGCTGACTGATGCAGCAACATCAGTAATTTACCAAAGTGGGGGGCAGGGGGGGGAAGAAAGCTGCAGCATAAATCTCAGTCTAGCTTTATTCTTTTACCTTAGGTTATATGTCTTGAACAGAAAAATGCTGACAACATGCTTGCTCACAAAAAAGCCTTTTGAGCCAGTGCCAAGAATTTGCTCAAACCCGGTAAAAAATCACAGCTGGGACCTAAGAGCAGCACTGAATTCTACTTCCTTGCTTGATCTTAACTTTCTGGGGCTGAGGAGATGTTCAGCATGCCTCGTGCCTCCTGCTCTGAGGCTGGGTAAGAACCTGCTTTTGTCCTTTGGAGAAGGCGATCACTGGTGTCTGATGTGGTGAGAATCCACTGTGGTTCTCTGTTTGCTCCCTCTGTATCACTTACTCTTCCACTTAGAAAGTTTAAAACAGTATTATTTGGACTGAAATCGTGCAGCCAGGCAACAAGGGGCCTCCAGCCTGCAGGAAGGGCTTCTCCCCTCTGCAGAGGGCAGCTTTGTGCATGGTAACATCTGCAGTCCAACACGCCTGCAGAGCCCCAGCTCTGCCTGAGCACCAGCTCTGTGCCACAGCAACCAGTGCAACCCCAGCAACGGCCACCCCTCCTGAAACACCCTTGGCCTGGAAGCCTCTGCTGTATGTGCCCTCTCAGCTGGCCTTGGGATGCTGCTGCAGGAACGCTGCTGGGCTGACGTAGTGCTCAGGACGAGGTCCTGGTGACTAGCTCTGGGTCATCATGAAATTTTCAAGCATATTCAATCAGTTTTTTGATGAGTACTGTGCCTAAGGGGAGCTGACCCCACACATTTTTCTTCTCTCAGCAATCTTAATGCCTCCTCTAATCACTGGGCAGTGACTGCTTGTGTCTGCAAGCAGCTATTCTTGATTTTGGTAGAGGTCCTCCTAAGGGAACAGAGACAGGAGACTGTATCACCATGGTTCCCATCTGAGCACTGCATAGAAGAGCACTACTGGGAGAATGGATGGACAAGCCATTTCTGCACCCTCTAGAGCTCCAGAAATAGCCTGGCTAGTATTGCTGCATTTGCACTTGGGCCTGAAGCACCAGTGTTATCTGTACAAAGTATAAACAGCAGCTTATTCACCTGTGCAAATCTTCTCCAAGAGTTACCACCACCCCCTGAAATGCAGAGAGCAAAGGGCTTGGAATTACTGAGGAACTCAGTATATGAATCCCGGGGAATCTCCTGCCAGATTTTTTTTTTTCCCTGAACTAGGGGAGGCAGTGAATGCATTGTGTTCCCAGAGATGTCACGTCCTGCCACAGAACAGCATTCCTTGCTTTCTCCCTTATTGATGGCTCTTCTAGCTACCTTACTTGTATCTATCAGATGCGATGTCTTCTTTCCACTGAAGCTGATGGGTCAAGTCTTATGTCCAAATCTTGATGCTTTAATTAAAAAAATAAGTATGTAAAAAAAAAATCTATTTCTAACCTTTTTATTACAAAATTTGATCTGTATGAAATTATGGAACCCCACAACTGCGGTAGTGATAGCAACATTCCTGCTTTTGCTCCCTGTGCTGCATCATGCACTGGTGCTATAGCTCCCCAAGAGAATGTAGGAAAAGTTCTTCAACCTTGGTGGCTTCTGTGATCTTCTCACTTGCTATTTATAGCTGATTAGGGCTCAATCATGTGGTATAATGATAGTTGAACCCACAGTTTATTGATCCCAGTGGGAATGAAGGGCATTCAGCACCTCACATAAGCAGACCCTTGACGTCTGTCTTGCTGCTCCTTACAGAATATGAGCAGTAAGGCTGAGCACTTCTCGATTTTCTTATTCAGACTCATTTCAAGCTCCAGCTCAGACTGGAGATTTGCTGAGTAAATAGTCTCAACAATAATCTCAGCCTGATTCCAACTAATTAAATCCTGTACAAACATCCCTCTCTGGGCCAATATAGCAAAAGACAATGAAAACACAGAAAACCAGACATAGCTTTCCTCCAGATTTTGCTCGGCCCTTTAATCCTGTATCTTTTGAAAGATAGTAACGTCCATAAGATGAGGGGTCAGCCTTCCTGCCCTTAGCATCAAGCAGTGGAATTTTTCAATAATGAACAGCTGGGTCACCAGTGACACAAAAGCTGCTGTAATATCCTGTAGGCTTACGGGGCACAACAGAAATCCCAAAGCAAATCATGATGTACACAGAAAGGGACCGTCCTTTTCTATTAAGAAGACCACTTCAAACCAGTCTCAACACCACCTTTTCTCCAGCTTTTCGAAGGAGAGATTATCCCCTGCGTATATTTAATCACACATTATGGGGTGGCCTTGATTGCCTTTTTAGAGTCAGAGAAGTTAAAGAACATAGTTTGAAGGCTCTTATTATCAGTGCTCCATCCGCGTGCTCTCAGCCAAGATGTGTTTACAAACAAGGGTTGGGAAGGGGGTGGGGAGGCAGGAATGCTGCCCTGGCCCATGGCTGGGCTTGGCAGTGCTCTCACAGAGCTGGTTGTATAACCCTGACTCCAGCTCCGTGTGCTGAGCGCCATTGCGAGGGGGAGGCAGGGGGGTTGCGTTTGTGGTCCAATTTTTATGAAACCCTGTGGAATTCTTCTCTTTTCCAGGGAAAGAAGAAGTTACCTTGTAGGGGTTTTCCTACACAGGAAAGCTAAGAGTAGACCAGGGAACATGAACAAAAACTAAATGCCATAAAGACTTTTTAATGTATCACAAAAGTCAGTCTGAGATGTGTGCAAGATATGCTGGAGATTCCTGATTAAAAGCAGTTTGTGTCAAGGAAGTTACCACTTGCAGCATGTAGAACATCTGACAGTGATTA
Organism: Vidua macroura; assembly: GCF_024509145.1. NCBI lineage: Eukaryota > Metazoa > Chordata > Aves > Passeriformes > Viduidae > Vidua > Vidua macroura. The sequence continues at coordinate 415,077 of NC_071591.1, read as the reverse complement.
ACTGGAGCTAGCTATTAGATTTTCCTAAAGAAACAATACTTAAACATATCTCCACAAGTATGAAACACTTTATGTACTGTATCTGGTACACCTCATTTAAATTGACTTAGATGGAACAGACACACTAAGTCTAACTAGTAGGTTATTAAGAATATAAACCTGGTGCCCAAGAATTTACAATCAGTTATATGGGAGGTATCCTGACTTTCCTCCTTTTCCCAGGGCTTTCATTTGCTAAGCATATGCTGTAAAGATGTCACATTTACAGCAAGGGACATGTTTAGGATGTTTCTTACAAACAGTTTTAAGTTACATACCTGTAGCAAATGCATCTTGCTATGCTACAATGTGCTGTTAGAAAGTCTGCTATGAGCTCAGGAAAACGTGGGTGAAAGGAAGAATATATGTATTGATACAAATGTATTTGCAACCTAGTTTTTCAGTTTACTTATTAGTGCTTGTGAATTTTTGATGGGAAAATGACATTAAATTGTTTTCTACGGGAAGATGAACTTTCCAGCTCTGTTAAAACACTTAGAGTTTGGAGAAATATGGTTTAAATTAAGCATATCATACTTCTAATTCTGGGGCGTTACAAAATGAAGAGCTTGGAGATTCATCCAGCCTGTAGTGTTCGGTAGTTGCAAATAAACTGTGTATTATATGTAATGACCATTTCCCTAAGAAATACCTTTCTGTTTCCCTTCCCTTTTTGCATCAGGAGGCTGATGATTACTGCAGGGCTGTGCTTGCACATAGGTGCTGCTCTGATTCACGTTCCTACATTACAGAGGAGGAACAGGCGAGTCAGAAGACTTGGAATTCAGCATTTCAATTTCAATTGATTATGGATTTCCCTGCTATTTGTGAGATGAATGGTGAGAATTGCTGAAGTAACCACTACAGTGCTATGAGCCCAATTAAAAGCACTGCTTCGGAGTGTGAGATTTGTACAAAGAGCGTCTCCACCTCTTTGCTGTTTGTCACTTACATTGGAAGGTTTTTAAAAACAATTGCACTTCTACTAGCAGCCACAGGAGCTCTGCTCTCCAGGCTGGCTTCTAAAGTCCCAGGCTACCTCACCCTCTCTATCCATACAGGGTCAAATCAGGAATTGCACTGAGCTTCTGCAGAGCAGAAGAATGCTGAGGGTCAGTGTTTAATAGGTGGGAAATCATGGAAACAGTCCTCTGGGGGCTGAGAGGCAATTTACGGTTAAGTCCAAAATTCTCTAATTTGCATAATACCAACCCTAATAAAATATTCATGGCAGCTTCTCTCACTTTCAGGCAATTTAAGATCGGCAAAAATTAAGTTGGAAAATACTGCTTAAAAACGAGAAAAAAAAATGGAAGACAATGTCTTCAAATACTTTCCTGCTTTTAATTTAATGATATTTTTCAGATTTACAGAATTGTTTGCAGAGTTATTGCCAGATAGAAGTCTGCCTTATGCACAGAACTGTGCAGAGTTTGATCTTTTTAATGGGAATTGCAAAAAATGCTGGAATTCCAGGATGTGGGTCAGGTGGAAGATGGACTTGGTGGATGCAGTGTGTGTGCTTCATGGGCTGGCAGAAATGGTCACACTATGAGAAATGACAGCTTGAGAGGTAGTTGGTTTTCTCAGAGTTGGATTCAGCTGAAATGACCAGAGCCAGAGTTCACCCTTATCCAAGGGATCATGGAATTCCGTGAGAGCTGTGGCCAGTGCACTCTGTGGTGTCAGAGACTGCAATGTGTGGAGAGCAGGAGAAACCACCAAAGGAAATGACACCTCTGGGCTTGGTGCTCAGCCCTGGGTGTTCCTGTCCTGGGCAGGTTCTGCCCTTTGGCACCTGATGCCCAAAGAGCTCACACCAAGCCAGGCAAACCCAGGGGCTGAAGGTGCCTCTGAGTACCTGAGATGGGGCATGGCCATGGGGCAGCTCCTCCTGTACTCACAGACAGACATGAACTCTTCTTGACCAGTCTGGAAGTTCCTTACTGGTGACTATTTCACACAGTCTTGACATTACAACATCTGTCCAGAGTCTTGTGTTTGGAAAATGCTGGTTTCTGCACTGCTATTAACCACCAAACCTGCACAGTCTTTCTCTGAGTTCTGACAGAATTTGGAAATAAAAAATTAATGTATATTTTCCAAATGAGATTGCAACTCCAGTGGTTCAACCCACTGGTCATCACACTTAGATGTGTGTCTTAAAGGGTGTGGAAGGGGAACTGATTGCATTTGTTCTTAACATTTTTGTGCCAAATGATTTTGTTTGTATCGATTTACTCATGTGAAATCTTCAGATTTCAGTTAGGCTTATAAATTAAGTTAATGGTAAAATTTAATCACATTAACATTAGCAAACACAGGTTTTCATAGCATACAGCTGTGAGATGGTGCCTTCCTGACCAAAAGAATTGACTCCTGACCTGTAACTTTCCTTGCTGCTGTCAAGTTACATTTATTTTTTGATAAGAAAACATGAAGTGGAGTTGCTAATGGTGCAGAATTGCTCTCATCTGAATAGTGCTAACAGCTGCAGCAGGCACATAACTGGAAACTACTTCTCAAAGCCCCCCAGGCCCCTGGAAATGTGATTGTCCTCACCCACAAGGGTGGGTGAAAGCAGTTTTGTCACTGGTGCTTCCTTAATGCAGAAGAAATCATATCACATGATGCCAGTACAAAACACACTCCTGACAAGGAGACATTAAACCAAAGCCCACATTTGGGGTGCAGAGGGAGGTTGAGGCTGCCAGCTGGAATAAGATGACAGATATTTTTGTTAGGAAATAATATCTTCCTCTGAAGTTGAATATAAACATAAAACAATGAGCATATGAGCATAAAACAATAGAAAGTGATGAAATCCAGAAGAATTACCTCTGTGTATTCTGAAAAAGAGTAAACAAGTACTTCTATGCTGTCCAGGTACACCAGGCACTGTTTGGACAGCTGCACTGCCCATTCAAAGGTGTTGCTTGCCAATGGCTTGGCAGTACAAATGCCAGGTTCATTAAAGGTCCATATAAAATTGTACAGCTCCATAGACATGGCCATGACAATAAACCTGGCACAGCAGAAAGGCTGGATTTTCCAATGCATACCAGCTACTGATGTAGATCATGCTCCAGCGAGGATTACTTGAAAAGCTGCATTTAGTGCTGCAATAACACTAAAAGGTCACTTTGGATCACATTTGCAAAGGTCAGAGCTGGTGTAGATAACAACCTGTGCACACAGAGCACAAGGTGGTGGGCTCATTTCAGCTCCATCTACAGTCACAGCTGAAAACCAGTCAGGATCAGACACAGAAAAAAGTTTCTTCCATTTTGACTGATGCTGTGGTAGAGAAGGAGTTCCTCATGTAGTAAGGGATGTCTTTGGACTTGGTAAAAATCCTAAAAACTGGCAGAAGCATTTTTAAATGCAGTATTCTGTATTCTCAAGATGCACCGGGGTGAATGCATGTTTCCAAAGTGGTTTTGGCAGCAGAGTTTCATAGAATATTGTTTCATGTGACATGGCATGAGGTATGTAATGCACAATGTAAAAGCATGCTTTTCAGCTTGAAATCTGTCATATGAATCTTGTAGGCATAGGGGATTTTTGTCCTCAGTTTGCTGGGAAGCTTTCAGCATGAAATGGTGGGAGTGCAATTGTTTGGTGCAGGGAATACTGCATTCTCTAAAGTCAATTTTTCAGAATTCAGGAAACGCATCCCTCACAAGCTGCTGCTCTTCTGCAGCCACTTTGCAGCCCCACCAACAGCTGACAAACCTCAAGCCAGGGACAGAGAAGCTTGTGCCCAATACTGCCTCTCCAGTTATCAACAAGTTGTGATGGGAATATTGCAAGCTTATTCTGAACATTGTAGCTTTTTGCTTTGAACTAAATATATTCCTGGAGAGGTTCCCGTAATTGGAATGGTCTCAGGAGGAATTAGCATCTTTGTACATATCAGGTGTCTGTCCTCAGGCCCAGTGGGAGCAGTGAGTGATGGGGGCTGTGGGACTGAGGATCCCACCTAAGAAACTTCCAGTTATCCATCTCACAGCCCGGCCTCTCCAGTTCTGGTGTACACTGTCTGTGATCTCCTCCAGCGTAGCTCAGGGAAAGTGAATTCTTTTGTGATGGATCTACATTGTGTTGAATGATTCTGCTGGAAATTTTTATTTGTAGCAGGGCATAGTCCAGAGGTGCCCTCTAAAGTAAGTAAGTCCTGTCCCTGTGCAGAGGGTAAATTAAGGTCTTTTCCTAATGAATTTCTACTCATTGTAAGCAAGGTGCATCCTTCTTTCTCCAAATTTTCTGATAGCAGTTGAGAGACACAAGAAATGTCATTTATCTTTGAAAACACAATGTAGAGCCTCCCAAATGCTTCCGTGAAGGAAGGCAGCATATATTCATGGCTGGAGTCTGCCCTTAAATCTGATCCCATTCTCTGTGGGCCCCTAACTCCATCACGGTGACCCTTGCTCTATAAGGTACAATATAAAGCAGGAACTGACAGTAGTTCCTGCAGCTGCTGGGACGTGGCAGGGCCTTACTGGGTACACAAGGGCATTCAGCCCCATTTGCTGGGTGTCTCTGAAGGATGCAGAGTGATCAGCGCCTCTGGAAATGAATGGGCTTTTCATGCTGATGATTTCATTTCTGGATGGACACAACACTTCCAACCGTGGTGATTCATCATCCTGGCTGGATGCAAGTGGAGGGCAGCCAGCACTTTGCACTGATGCTCAGAGCAGACACTGAAGATAAAATGTGTGACTCTGACAGAGCTTTCCAAATATTTGACATAGAACTGCCAGGGAAGAGCAGTGCTATTCCTATTTCTAGGCTGCCAGCAGTGTCTAGTAAATTTTCCCAGAGAATCGCTGCTGTCCACAACATGGCTCCAACGTTGCACTTTCTTAACTCCCTTGTTCTGCCCAGGATTTTCCTTTGCCTTTGAGGCAGCTCAATGTTGCTAAGCAAAACTCAGTCATTGTGTGTCTGGCGTGTCTGGGGCACTGGTGCTGCTGTGCACATTTCAAACCAGCCCCAGGGCTGGGCTGGGGGCTGCTCTGCTGGCACCCCATTCCTTTTGTTGTACAAAATGAGGCAGAGGCTCCAGGGAGGCATTGCTAAACGGTGCTGGAGTTTTCAGGGTGGGAAGGGCTCTGTGGGCACAGGGCGAGCTGTGGGGCACCGGGAGCCCTGCCCGGGGTTAGGAGCTCAGTGGCACTGGCCAGCGCCAGGTGGGTGGCAGCTCCAGCTGCTCCAATACCACCCTGACCTGGCACACAGCTGCCTGTGGAATCTGGCCACCACCGAGGGCTCCCCACCTTCTGTGGGGAATGGGGCAGGTATGGACACAGACCAGCCATCTCAACTTTACAAGGTGTCTGGATGGAATGTTGATGGATTTGGGCCTCAGAGTGACTAATTAGCATGCAGGGTTCCTCAAAAGGGTTAACATGGGATCTTTTTAATTGTCAAAAGAGTTGCAGGCTATTAGGGTTGGCATATTCTTCAATAATCTGTTTTATTTTTACCTGCTGGGAGCTTAATTAAAAAACAAAGAGGCTCAATTTAAAGCCCATTACTATGCTAATTTTGTAAGAACTGGGCGGTGATTAAGAAGCTTTAAAAAGAGGAGTTTAGTTTGCTCTAGGGAATGGGTTGGAGGCAGGTTTTATTTCGTTTCATTAGCTAGCTACAATTATTTATAAACTAAATGGAAATGATATTAAAGAGTAATGAAAAAAAACAGCATCTATGTATTATTGAACAGCAGAACTTTTTTTAATTTAGCATCGAAGTGTGCAGAGCCTTTATTACTGCAACTCACAGTTAACACAGCTAAATGCAGTTGTTAAATATAAGAGGCTTTTAAAATATACCCATAAATACAGAGCTGTCTGGTTTGCTTTTCCTGTAGATCACTAGAGTAAGTTTATAAAGATATCAATGTGACAATAAAGTTGAACCACTGTCTCTTTAAAAAAAAAAATCTGGGGTTTTTAATAGGAAAATTTCATAACAGAATAAATTACAAAGACTTATTCTTTTTGTATTATGTATGTAATGTTGTATGATCTAACAGCACTGCAAACCTTCTAGTGCCTTTTGCCTGTCATGTGAGCCCAAAATAATACCTGTAATTGCAGTTATGCTGGAGCACCTGGGAGGAGCTGCTGCATTGCACGGGTGCTGGGAGCTGGTGCCAGGCAGGGAGCAGCAAGGGCCGGAGGTGTTACCCAGGATGTGGTGGGAGAGGAGGTGGGGGAGCAGCAGCGGGACAGCCTGGCTCCCGGTGTGGCTGTGCAAGGGGGCAGCAGGAGTGCAGGGTGCTGGGCACAAATAAGGCCAGGGAGAGGCTGCCAGGAGCCTGCGAGAGGGCTCCAAACCCGGGCAGTAACTTTGAACTGAACCCCCTCAAACCAAGGTATCTGTTTGTGGTGTCTGTGAGGATGTGGGCAGGGAGATGCACCCTGTTTCTGCCAGAGGAACTGGTAATGCTGGTGTGTATCTTCTCAGCACTGGGAGGAGGAGGAGCTGCTGAGCCTGTACCTGGAGGAGCCACATCTCTGGTGGCACCAGGGCCTTCTACAGAAACAACATGCTCCTATAAAACATCCCGGCTCATGTGGCACGAGTGAGAGCTGGTTTGCATGTGCAACCTGGTAGTTGAGTTTGAGTTTGAATTCCCACTGAAAAGCCACTCTGACCTTACAAAGGACCAGGAACCCCATGCCCCACCAGCCAGCACCGCCATTCCGTGCTGAAACCCTTTGTGCTGCTGCTTTCTGGGAAAGATTTGATGCTGTGCCAGGGATAAGGAGTGGGAGGAAGCCTGGAACAACTGAGAGACATTAGTATCTACTAGGCAGAGGGGTGAGGAGGAAGAAGAAGGATGGCAGGAGGGCCAGCAGCAGATGCCAGCCCAGCCCCCTGGGCTGCCCAGAGCAGCTGGCATTTAACTTTGTAAGGATCCACATCAGTTTGGCTGTGACACCAAAATTGTTGGTGGGGCATCTTAATTTCAGTTGTTGCAATCAGTAAAGTGTTTCTAAATGAAAGAAGAATTAAAATTACCTGCACGTCAGTGATTGAAATGTCTGTGGACACAAGCAGGACTCCTGCTGCCAGAGCCTTGTGCGTGGCTCCCGCATGGGTGCAGGTACAGCACCCTGGAGCCACTCGGGCTCTGTCAAATCAAAGCTCACCATGTGGTTCCCACAGGCGTGCTGGGGAGAAAAGCCTTACACTGCAGGTCTGCTGCTCCTCTGGGTAAACTCTGAGCCGAGGCCAGAGCTGCCTCTGGAGATAGAGGTCATACAGCAGAACAGCTTCAATTCCTCTTCTGAGTCTAAAGGCAAAGTGAGCTATCCAAGATCCCTGAGGTTGAAAATGTCCCTTGGCCTTCTTTTGACCCTATATACACCTTACATTCTTCCTTTAATGATTGGCATTCGGTGGGTTTGTGCCTTCGGGCACACTGAAGTTGTAGCTGCTTCTTCATCAAAGCAACTGTTTACAGCTGGTTTGAGTTGGATGCCAATAAACAGTATTCTTTTTGTCTCAAAATAAAAAGCAGCTTAAGTCCCTAATGATAAGGATTTTGTGCTTTGTAGAGGAAAAATTCAGCTAGTTTGGGACAGCCAGCCACTTAGCTTAGCAAGTTGGAGTACTTTATACTTCCTGCTAAACTGCCTTTATCTCCTCAAGTGAGCCGGCTATAGATTCTTATCATTGTGGCAGAAGTGATGAGGGTAACATCTTTAGTTGGAAATCATTGGCAACATGTGGAGAAAGCTTAAGATGTTGTCACACTTTAACTTGGTCCTAATCTGTTCAAAGGCAGTTGATACTTTCTAACTGTGCCAGCAGGTAGTGAGAGGGAGTCAAAGACCGTCAGGGTGAAATAGCTCCTGCTTTTCTTTGGAGAGTTTATGACTTTCATAAAGCGGACACAAAGACACTGTGGCGGTAACTGTTATTGTCTAAATTAAGAGCTTATGTTCACCCAACCATATTTCATTAACTTGTACACCCAAGCTTCTACATTTCCTGCCTGCTCCATGCAGTGCTAGAAGCAAATCTTAAATATTTTAACGCCTATTGTCAGAGAAGTGACAAGAGCAATGCGTAGGTCAGCCCTGCCTGTCCCGACAAACTGGCCCGTGCGTTGTGAGCAGCAGGGACAGGCGTGCGCTGCACCGTGCCTGCGGCCGTCGCCTTCCAGGGCAGGCTGTTCTGTGACTTGGGACCTGTGCTGCTGTGAGATCCGAAAGGAGAATTGTTTTCCTTCCAATAACAAATTGAGATACTGTGAACAGCTCTTAAATGCCAAAATGTAGGACCAAACTGCCGATGGAGCTGATCGTTTCTAAAGTCATGTTCCCTGTGAGTGAGGACCCAATCCTGTTCCTGATGCTCCCTAAGGAGTTTTGCATCTCACTTACTTGAAGCAAAAGCTGACACAGCTTCTACTCCCTTGTTTTTCTTTAACAGATGATCTTAAGAACATCAGAGCTCTTGATGAGCAAACATCAATGCATTTCAGCAAATATTGTGTTTTGAAAAAAAGGGCTTTGTCAAATCTGTAAGAAGAACAGTGCAATCAGAGCAGGATTTCTTTTCAACCAGATATTCAACAAGGCATCTCGTCTTTGGAAACATATATGGAACCCCAAGCAACACCATGTAATATTTTGGTGCTTTTATAGAACAATTCCAAGCCATACAAATTTTCTTGCTGGAAGAAAGGAATGTGCTGATAAGATATGAGGGGATTTTGTACACCTTTTCCTCTAGCAGGCATCTCTATTTTTTCTCTCTGTGTGTGTGTGTATAGTATATATACATATACTTAACCAGAAGTAGTATTTAAGTATTTCAGCTTTGACCTACTTACAACTTTTCATTTAATTAAAAAAAAAATCTGAAAAAAGTTAATAAAATGTTTAGACAAACCTTTCAGTCCTGTGAGCTTAAAGGAATAATCCTCTTTGCATGCCTAATAATGTTGTTGGTGTCTAATGGGATTTCATTTTCACACATGTGGAAGTGTCCTGCGTTATAAATGTTTGACTGCTGGAATAACTCAAAACCTGTGCAGACGTTCGAGGCAGGAGGAGGACCTGGGCGTGCTGTAGGGCCCTGCTTACTGATAAATCTCTTTGTATGGCTTTAGAGCATCTAGTTTACTAAAGCCTAAATACAAACACAGATGCTGATGGCTGAGTCTTAGGACTCAGTCTGACTTAGTCTGTCAACCATATTTGGCCTTACGGAAGCCAGGAGGTTTTCATAGTTCTGTGTCTAATCTTAAAAATTCAGTTTATAGAGCAACTTCAGTAGTCATCCATACTAGAACAACAAGACTCGTCTGTTCTTTAATTTAAAAAAGATGAATCAGATGTTTCAAGTCTTCGAAAACACTGTATTAAGAGGAGTATTTATTTTCCATCCTAATATTAAAAATAAGTAATTGACATAAGCTTAATAAGAGTCACTTCATGTTACAAGAATAAATTACCAGGCATTGCAGCAGACACCTTTAGTTACCTGAGTCTTGGGGGTTTGTGTTGGGGTTTTTTAGTGTTCCTTTTCCTTTTTCAGTGGTCCTTTTTACAAAGCTCCATGCCTCTGGTAAGAGTCTCTTGTTTTTATCAGAAGAACAAACTTTGTGAAAGAAGGACTATAAAGAGAAACCATGTGAGATGACTGGGGGAGAAAAATTTCATCCATTAAGGGTCAGCCTAAAAGAGCACGATTTAGAGCAGAATGTAGCTGGAACTTTTGTAAGACAAGCAGCAACTTTTCATGCTCGGATGGGGATTCTTGGGTTAAATTGCTATCTTTGAGTTCTGAACTTGGAAAGGTATTAAAGTGGAATTAAACCTTTACACAATCCTGCTCTTGTGTCATTCAGGATTTTTTTGGGTTCTGTTTAATTGTACATCACAGCAGGGTTCTGAGTGACTGGTGCTTTAAAGAAATGAAGGGTAGGGTTAAGTCTGCAGCCCACTGCTCCCTGCTAATCCTTCTTGTTCCTTGAAGAAGGATTTACTTTTGCTGCCAGCTTGTGAAAGACTTCCCTCCTCCCGAAGAGATTGTTGTGGCTTTCCTGGGGAGGTGTGGTTGCTATAGCAGGGAGTCACGCCTGGGTATTCTCTCAAACCCTACTGAGAATGGGCCAAAAAAGAGCCAAAGAAGAGTAAAACTGGGGATTAAAAAATGGAACAATGGGAGACAGGAAGATAGGAGTGGGAACAAATGGGAATTACAGCACCAAAAATAATGCAAAGTGACAAAAAGAGGAAATAGAAAAATAATAGCTGACAGTTGTACTGAAAAGACAAACACTACAAAAGAACAATTTATTTTCAACCAGCAAAGAACATAAAAAGGCATCTGGGAAATAAGACACAGCCCTATGTTGAGGACATTTTTTTGTTTTTACTGTATTGCAAAAATACATGCAGCAAGTACACAAAACTGCTTCATGCTTCCCTCTCAGTTCCATCTTTGCCACAATCTGTTTGAAACAAAACCTTCTTGGGTTTTAAACTGTGTGTTTATTTACTTGCTGTTAAATGATGTCTCTAACTGTGTCTGTTCCTAGGGACTAAAAATAAGGTAATTCTGGGCTTTTCATATTAAATACTGTCATGCACATCAGTAGTGGTAGAAAAGATCCAACTTTGCTCAAATTCTATTCTTGAATGCTTTCCAGAGAAATAACTGCCTCCAGTGGGCACTTGGTTTTGGTGCTGCTTACTGGAGACAAATTCCTTGGCTCATGCCATGGCAATGCCCTGACACCTCCACCTGGCCCTGCCCCAGGCTGTGCCCCCTCCTCGCCCTGCTGCAGCTGACTCCTCACTTCGGCTCAGCCAGCTCCTCCCTTCGTCAAAGAGTTCTCCTGTAGGAGTGTAGAAATAGAATATATAATATATGTAATAGGTGTGGTATTTTACACCTAACCCCCTTTGCTCTACTGACAGAACACAGCCTAATTTTGCAAATATTCAAATCTTTCTATCTCAGTGAAAGAAGCAGAAATTTTCATTCAGTGTAAAATTTGTCACAATACGAATAGAATTTTAAAAGGAGCCAGTGCTACATCTAACAGCAAATCTCTCTGAATGCCTTTCCTGCACCCCACTGCTTTATATACAGGGAGGCAGAGAGATATAATAGATGAAACATTTTGTTTATGAAGTGTCTATGTTTTGTTTTATTTCACATGTTTTTGCAATATAGATAACAGATTACACCACAGAGCTTTCATTGCCTTGTGCTATAAAGATACTATAAAGCCTTTCTGGGTATTAATAATAGATTGTGTTGATGAGTTTGGAGAAGCTGGCAATAGACCCCCCACTGCAAAGACATTAACACCACAGGACTAAGGTATCTTTCCCTTGCAAATCAGTTGCTAAATTGGCTGTGCTGATGAGTTTGGGCACAAGCTCTCCACCAGCATTACTGCAGCAGGCACAGGAAGTGATTTTGTTTTATACTGGCAAATAACGTTTCTTCCTCTCAATGCTCTTAGTTGTGAGGAAAGCCTTGTGTAAATTCTTTCCCTAAGTCATTCTTGCCAGCCAAGAAATAACTTAGAAATTACATTTGAATTGCTTTGACACGATTATTTTTTTTCTGTAAAAGTGAAGACCAGGCCAGTGAATCACAACAGTACAATTTCCCCGCTTATGGGGCCTTTAGGGTGAAATCTCATATAAAAATTGCATTAGAAGATTTTCCCCGTGTTGTTGGTGATGTAAATTCAGTGTGCCATTTAGTGAACAAGAAGGATAAGATGTCTATCAGAGCAGAGCCCCGAGCAGGGCTGTTCCACAGGGACCCTCCACGGGCCACTTCATCCACTGGATATTGGCCAGGGTGCAAAGGGAGGAGATGAAGGTGGCTTTAATTTAATTTGTGTAATTATCTGAATAAAAATCCAAAGGAAAAAAAAAGGAGTGCCCGTTTTGTTTTGGTGACCACTGCCCCCAGCTAGGTAGAGCTGTGGCAGAAACACAAATGTCCCCAGAAATACAATGCTTTTATAGCCCATCAGTGTGATTTGGAGAATGCAAAAAGCACAGCAGCAGAAGCCCATTTAGCCTCTTTGAAACTCATGGACAAAAATAACATTATCTCACAAATGTTTGCACTGCCTAGAAATATAATTCTAACAAAATCACATATTTTGTTAATTCGTTAAGTCTTCTTAATTGCAGCCCTGGCTTTATCAATTCAATTGGTGCCCTTAACTTTTATAACAGTTTCTGTTCTACAGAAAAGATTAGGAGAAAATTGCAGCCATAATCTGTACAGTGCAATTGCTGTGCTATAAAGAGGAATGGGAGTAGCTGAGAAGAGCAATTGGATTCCCAAAGGTGGAGCACAGTAGAGCAATATCAGTGACTTTGTAAATGAAAAATTGTTTTAATTCCCTTCTAACAGCAATAATTCTATTCTTCATAAATTTTTCCATCAAAGTGTTGTATGGAAAAATGCTATAAAATAGAACAGCATGGCAGTGATGGAAGACAGTTGCACAAAGTGGTCAATTAGGGGATGAAAATTAAGCAAAGAGAAGAATTCGTTATGTCACATTCTGCTCAAAGCGAGAAACTGCTCTGCACTTTGCATTTTATGTTGTACTTTATAGTTAAGGGAGATGTAACTATTTAGGTCATTCTGGTCCCACTTGAGCAAGTTGCATTAGGCTGTGAGCTTTAAATTCTGTGCTTTTGTCTAAGCATTCCAGTTCCACCCCAGAGCTGCTGATGCCCACAGGTTTGAGGTGGCCAGCAAGTGCTGGTGGGCTCAGTGACCAGGGCTGCTGGTGGCTCTGACCGTGTCCCACTAGCATCAGAACAAGATTTGGCATGGGATAATATAGTTATTTTAGCCATCAGCTTGTCTTGGCAGGGGAGTACAGCACTCCTCATGAAAATCCAGGTAAAATATTTACGTGAAGAAAAAGTCACTCATTACCAAGGTAGGCAATATGTAATTGGTGAGTCTAAACCCACGTTGTGAAGTGCAGATTTAACACAAGCTTTCACCAGTAGCTGGTGTTCATACTACAGCACCTGGGGATAGAGGGTTAATAAATATTTTCTTCAGTTCTCCCTGAAGAATAAAAAGGTTTCTTTGTCTTAGTTTCTCTCTAAATATTACAGATCTTTTTCTAGAAACTTTTAAATTTCGCAGATTTTATTACTACTTGATGAAAGGGAATTATCTTTCTTATACTGAAGTTTCAGCTATGAAATTGGCTTTAATAAACTATGTAATTATTTCATCTGCAGGAAAAATATTTTAAATGGATTATTTGTTTTTTAAGGGGGTGGGGGGGTTTCAAATAATAAATTTATAATATTCCTGTTCTGCTTTACTGCATTCAGGATGTTTTGTGTATTCTGAATTGAGTGCAACCAAGCAACAGATTTTCCACTTTATAAGCACCCATGAACTGTAAGATGCTACAAAAAATGTTCAAGTCCTGTGCTGGAAAAACCCCATGCATGCTGTTTTTCCAATCCTATGTCATCTAAAGAAAGAATATCAAAATTTATCCCAAAGAGCAAGGAACAGCTATCTTTCACTAGTAATTTAATTTCTTCTCTTAATAAGACTCAGTGTGAGAAACATACTGTATTTTACTCTAGATCTACCTTGTTTCGTAGCACAGGCACGTGGAGCAAACTTCCAGCATCAGAGCAGGCCGGCAGGGATGTCCCAGCAGAGGGAAAATCGTCACACATAGAGATTGCACCAAGAGTACTTACAAAAGCTGTGACCACTACCTTTGCATATTTATTGAATAAAGAAAAGCCAGGTATCTGCTGTGGTTGCTGCAACACATAATGTCAGAATAACACAGACAGGGAAATGACTGAAGGTCTCTGATAAGTAGGAAGCAGCATCTGTCCTCTTGCATACATCAAACACAGCTTAATAACTTCCTATTTACTGCTTCATGGCAGAGGCCCAGTAAATAAACAACCTGACTGAATTAGTCGATTTTTCTACCTTTGTCCTGTATAACAAACCTCTTGAACCAGGCTTAATGCGAATGGCAAATTTCACACTGCACACGGACATCTCTCAGCACAGATTAAATTAGTTATAATAAAACAATTAAAATCTATTTGCCCACAGACAGGAGGAAATGAAGGACCTGGCTGAGCCACAGAAAGGTAAAGGGTGGGTTGTCAGGGCACCAGGAGAGTAAACAGCAGAGCCGTGATTCTCAGGAGCAAAGCAGGGTCAAACTTACTGCGAGATAACTGCGCGGGATATAATAAATCAGGGGTCCGTATTGCACTCCAGATGGCTGTGCCATGCAGGAAGGCACAGTGGATCATGTAACTGTGGTTGTTTCTGAGGATTACTGATTCAGCCTGCCTTCACAGGGATATCCTAACAAATAAAATCTTTATGGCCTCTTCCGCTGAACATTTTCATCTACTGGTTAAAGTCAGGACATGTCTTAGCATTTGCATTGCCCTGATACATATGCAAAATTAATTTAAGTTCACACAGCTTTGGCTGGTAAAGACTTTTTGATTATCTAGTACTGTAAAGTTGCTTCACAGCATTTATTGTAAATACTCTGATGGACAGACAGGCCATTGTTCCGGGCTTTAGCTTGGCTGAGTCTCCCAAGTGTTCCAGGCATACAGGCAAACACACTTAAAAACTCCTAAACCTATTGAGTTGTCTTTCAAAATTGTCCAGGCAACAGAATTTATTTATAAAACTCCACAATCATTGATTCAAAACAAGGTTTTCTTGTTCTGCTTTTCTTCTTTGTCCTCTTTGAACGGTTTTCTCTGGAATGTTTTCGTTGTGCTTAGGAGTCGGAGATTTCCTGCGGCTTCTAATAAAGGCATTTGATTTCCACTCTCCACATACTTTAACACATCCAAGGATTTTGAGGTTTGACGTTAGCTTAAGAGAGCTGGAGATAATCAGCCATGGGGGTAAAAAGCCAGAGTTATGCAAATTATTTCTAAAATGTATGGAAAGCAAAGAAAATGCTCCTTTAAATGTGGCTGGTGTGGGACAGAGTCTTTGTCTGAGCACAGAATATCTGTGTGCTCCCCTTCAAATTTATGGCTTTGATTGAAACCTGTAAAGGGGTGATCTGTAAAGTATTCCTGCTATCCTACACTTCCCAACAGGTTTATTACCATTCGTTTATAAAATGAACAGTCTAACGAGCAGTGGTTTAGATCACAGCTATCAAAGTCTGGTCATTTGTCAAGATTAGTTTCCTGTTGTGAGATTGCCTTGTGCAAAAAGAGTGCATAACCTTGTGTTCCTCTTGGGAAGCTGAAAAAATACCTATAAACACCCTATAAGATAGGTTTAATGAAAATTTTATAATCTCAGAATTCAACCCAACACGCTGGTGTGTGTGTGTGTGTGTGTTTGTGTGTATTTGTGTGAATGCAGGTTATAACAGAGTACCTGTGTAGAGGGGAGGGAATTTTCTTGACAAGAGTTAAATTCAGGATATGAAGTCTGTGCAGTATTGTCAGGGCAATTTAATGTTCATTTGAATGAGTTAATCTGCACCGATGACAGTGTAATTCGTTATAGCTAAAAGGCTGCCTTGGGAAGCGCTGTTGCAAAAGCACCGTTTTTACGGGAATAGTCAGTTGCTAGTAAATAACACAAAGTATTTTCTATTCATGTTAGATATATTTATTTTGAAGAAAAATAAAAACCACAAACACTCACTAAGGCAGTATGACAGCAAAGGTGCAGGTCAGGGAAACAACAAGGCTCCACAGGACAAGGAGGTTATCTTTGTGTCCCTGTTTGAGGGAAGGTGCGGGGGATTTATGCTTTCCTGCGCTTTTCTTCTTGAAATTGTCTATGAACTGTGTTACATTTGTGTCTTCACTGCCACTGGACGGTGCCGTATTGTGCGGTTTGCTTGGGAGACGACCGGAGGCGGCCGCAGCCCGTCCTGGAGCGGTCCCAGCGCCGCCCGGGCGGCCGCAGCACCGGCGGCTCCGCGGCATCGCCGCTCCCGGCGCCAGAGCCCTGCCGGGGAAGGCTCGCCGTTCTCCCCGGCCGGAGAGGGGAGGTGGGCACCTGGCAGGTCCCTGGAGCCCGAGTGCGAGCGTTCCGCAGCGCAGCCGCGCTGTGCCCGGCGCGCCCGTGATGGGCCCGGGGCCGGGGAGGCCGGAGCCCCGCGCTCCCGGTTCGGCCGGGCACCGGCAGCTCGGGGCCAGCCCGGCCCTCCCCGCGGCCGGCGGGGACGGGAGGCTGCGGGAGATGGGGGGACAGAGCCTTCGCACCGGCTCTGCCGCTCCTGAGCTCTCCAGTTCCCAGTCCTGAGGGCATCCCTTCGGACAGAGAGGCCAGACTTGGTTAAATGAGTCAAATAGGTTCAAGCAGTTAAACAGAAAAAACTATTGTAGTGCACCTTTATTTATTTATTTATTTACCCCCTCTTTGTGTGTCAGTCCTTTTGGATATAAAATTGTGTCGAGATAAAAATATTTTCTGCTTAGGAATATGCTGGCTAAAGCATTGCAAGGAAAATCTTGCGGACAAAGCAAACTGAGTGTTTAGAATAAGCCATTCTGTTCATGGCAGTGCCCAGGGTCCTGCATGGCATCAGTTTCCTTTTGATAAATTTAATTCATTACATACTTGAAAAAGAGCTGCTCAGTCCACCTTGCGCTGCTGTTACCTTGAGGCTGTGGCCATGCAAAGGTGTGCCCTGAGCCATCCAGGTTCCCAGAGTGGCCACTCCTAGGGACAGCTGGGACACCGGTTCCCATCTCTCAGCCATTTTCTGGATGCCATGTACACCATATTGACATTTGCTTTTCCCTCCTGCCCACTGACTCCAGCCCTTTGCCGAGGGCTCCTACTGCCATTTTCCTGCATTTCTCAGCTCAGACAAAATGGAGGCTCTGGAAGAATGAATAACTACCACAGCCTTAGCCTTCTAAAATCAGAGAGAATTGCCTTTTTTTTGAAAAATTATAATTTTGATGACAGAAAAAAGTCAGCATACCCCATGCTAAAAGGCAGAATCTAATTTTTTTTCCTGTGAGCACACTGGTGCAGTGGTGTTCATTTCCTGGCTGAAATGTAAATGTTTGTGCACCTTGCACTGTGATGTATTGCCATAAAAGACACTGAATTTCAAATCACCAGCACACCATGTGACACAGGGATGTAACAGCAATCCGTCTTTATTTGAGGCAGCCCTTTTCTGAAATCTCACTTAGGGAGATTCCCAGTTGCCATTAGGAAAGCAAAATAAAATTAATCTAAATCATTCTAACTTAAACCTAGAAAATTAATGATGGATGAAAGACAGGGTTTACAGAGCATTAATAAGAACTAGTCTGGATGCAGTGTGTGTTCTAGGGTCTGTGATTATACTGGTAATTTGACAGATTGTATCACTGCCTATCTCTGCCAAAGGATGTTTCACACCATTTAAAATGCACAGTACTTCCTTCAGAGACAGGTTGTTCTGGAATAACTCAACATCCAAAGAAAAGCTGTGTTATTTCACTCCTCTCTTTATTGATTGCATGTGTACAATCGTGTGTATGCGCATGTGCTGACTTCGCTTTAGCAAAAGCACAAAGTTTTCATGCTCGTTTCTGTGTTTATCAGCCTCCTCAGAGACAGACAATACCAAAAATGGAAAGTCTGTTCAGGATAGGGCTTAAGTGCTGAAACCAGAAACCCTGCATAAAACAAAGCATGAGCTGGTCCTTCCTCTAAAAGGTGAATTGGAATACATTTGTGTTTAAGCAATTATCCAACTTTGGGAGCTCCCTTTTGTTTCTCATTTTGAAAAGAAAAAAAACATTGAGATAAGGACAGATCTTAGTGGGCTTTGTCCAGGAAAGGCGATTTGGGGAATCTCAAGACAAAGGAATTGAGATTTGAAGAAATTGCATGCCTATGCTGTTTCTGAGGCTAAGGATGCAAGTCTTGCCGTGTGCAGGAGCACGAGCCAGGCTGATCTGTGCAGACATTGCTGGATTTGGATCCACGCAGGGTATGATCTGATGCTCCTCTTGACTGTGCTGCCTCTTGCTTGCAGGCTGTTCGCTGCCAAGTGCAGCGGCTGCATGGAGAAGATCGCGCCGACGGAGTTCGTGATGCGCGCCCTGGAGTGCGTGTACCACCTGAGCTGCTTCTGCTGCTGCGTCTGCGAGCGCCAGCTGAGGAAAGGGGACGAGTTTGTCCTCAAGGAAGGGCAGCTGCTCTGCAAAAGTGATTATGAGAAAGAGAAAGACTTGTTGAGCTCGGTCAGCCCAGACGACTCAGACTCAGGTGAGCTTTTCCCACACCTGCTCTGACTGGAAAAGCTGCATGGGTCTGTAGAGCTTTCGTATAGAAAAGTGCATCCATTTTCACATCCACTTCATCTATATGCAAGTGCCATCTATGCAAATTTGCAGGCACTGCTGAAAACATTCCTACTGGCAGTCTGCTTTCCCTAACCTGACTCCCTTCCTTAACCTCTTGCTTAGTAAAAGACAAAATCTTTTTGCTTTCATCAACATGTTTTTCTGTAAGATCATAAAGCATGAATCAGACTGACTTTAGCTAGCCAAGGTCTCACTCAAGTGAGGCATCAGTATGCTGTTCTCCGCAGGCATTCTTCCATCCACTTAACGTATTTTTCAGAGGATCTTCTTCACATACAATTTCAGCACTAAACTAGGAGAATGCACAGAGCAGTAATATGATTTTCAGAGGAATCTGTCTGCCAATTATAAATAGTAAAATTGCAAGTGCAACACAGAAGTACTGAAGAGAATCTGAAAGTAAACGAGATATGGGTTTGTGCCATCATAATCGCACACTTGTTTCCCAAGAAAATAAATAAGAAAATAAACCGTTACCATTCCATTACATGTACAAGTGACATATTTGCCTCTGGTTCATGGGAAAATGTGTTACTCTGCTTTAACTGGTAGCAGAAATTATTCATAATCTCTAATCCGAGAGTCATATTCTTCACATTGCTAAAATTTGTATTTCCACATGAGGAATGCTTCAAGACAAAGGTCTCTGTAGACTTGGCAATGTTTGGGACCAGGGCCATTCTTGGAGCAGTGTTCTAGTTATTGTCATGCTGCGTTTGCAGGACCCTCAGGGCTCTGCTCAGTAAATCTCAAGTCACAGGATCTGGGCTTTTGAGGAACGTGCCTGAGGCATGTGAGTTTCCTCCTTGACTGTCAGCATACCTTGCCCCCCACCAGCTCCAGGGACCCACTGTGCACCTGCCTCATGTCCACCAAAGCCCCTTGCCCAGCTGGTGCGAGGCTGTCCCCACGCTGGAACTGGTGACAGGCACCTTTCCCCACTGCTGTCCTCGCTCACACACCTGTGCTGGCAGCTGCATTTGGCATCAGCTTTGAGCAGGGGTGGGCTCTTCTTCGGGACCAGGCTGACCTGTGATCTGCAGTGAGGAGCTTCCACGGTAGCACAAACCAGTCTTGGTTTCAATTTCATTTCCCTTTGGCACAAAGGGGAGTCTCTTAGTCCTGGAGATGCCTTTTTTTTCCCTCATTATTCTCAGTTAGTCAAACCCAAACCTGAAAAACAAGCTGACAAATTAAACAAGTTGTTTGTCTCCCATTGTCTAACACAGTGAAAACACTGATCTCCCAGGGGTCTGCGTGAGAGCACACAATCTGCAAAGCCCTGGCTGAGAATGTGTCCTGCTTCAATCAAATATTTATCCACTGGACACAAAAGTAACTCTCCAATGAGCAGTATTAATCCTCACAAACCTTTCCTTAGAAATGGCATGCTGGAAAGTTAATAATGTCGTGGTTATTAAAATGACTGAACTTCTCTTTAATCATGAGGCCAAAGATGCTTATTAAAGTAAAAGGTAATTAGACTGCTAGGTGCATAATAATCAGACCCTAAAATGAATTAAAGTCTAATTTGTTGATTCCCCAAATGTAGTCTTTCAGTATATAAAAAATTCCATGTGTTTCTTCATGTTGAAATCCCTATAATAATGTGATAGTGTTTTCTGGAAGAAAAATCAGTAGTCTGGTCAAATAAAATATGCTGAGTTGAAAAGTTG
Organism: Vidua macroura; assembly: GCF_024509145.1. Taxonomy (NCBI): domain Eukaryota; kingdom Metazoa; phylum Chordata; class Aves; order Passeriformes; family Viduidae; genus Vidua; species Vidua macroura. The sequence goes on along the minus strand of NC_071591.1, from coordinate 394,970 downwards.
ATTTTCTCAACAAAATGTGTATTTACCCATCAACCTTTGCCACTGTGCTTGAGATTTCCCAGGACAGTATACTAACACATGTAATATCACCAGATTGTATGAGTATTCAAAATTTAATTATAGAAAATACAAAGAATCTCTTTGGTCTGCACAAACACATAGATACTTGAATGCATTTACTGAAAAAGAAAAGTTTGTGCTTGTACATGCAGACACATTTTAATGCACAGAGGAAGATTACTGATGTTTTCTATGGGAAGTGGAAAGGAGATGACAAAGATTATATTTAATATTATCACCAGAGCTTCAAAACATTCAAAACAGTATTCAATAATTGGAATCTGCACTATATTTAGTTAGATGGGCTTTGAGATACTTGTGTGATACTTGCTTTATGCTGTTTTGCTGCCGTAGCAGTGCAGGCAGTGGTACCTGTCTGCAGATAATGCTTCAGGAGAAGCTGGAGTTCAGCTGTGCAGGTAAAGGTGTTTATCTGGTGCTGAGATCAGGGCAGGTGAGCACATAGGACCAAGAGGTGCTGGAAAGGCACAAAGTGTCTCTGTGCCCAGTTCCTGGAAATACTGAAGCATTTTCTGAGTTTCTGTCCCCTGATCAGTCCCATGTCCTCAATTAAAAATTGAAAACATTTTAATGCTTTTGTAGCATTTGACTTAGGCAGAGCACACAGATCTAAGATAGTCTCTTCCTGCCCACAGCTGCTTTAGGTATTCAAATAACCATGGGACAATAGTTGAACCCGTTGACTGAAGAGCAGTTCTCAAACATCCTGTTTTCTTGGTGGAACAAGTGCAATTATATATCCTTTTTTCACCAGTCAAAAGTGATGATGAAGATGGAGATGTTAAGCCCACCAAAGGCCAAGTAACCCAAGGAAAAGGAAGCGATGATGGGAAGGACCCAAGAAGACCTAAACGACCAAGGACAATACTTACGACACAACAGAGACGAGCATTCAAAGCATCCTTTGAAGTATCTTCTAAGCCCTGCAGAAAGGTAGGTGCTTCACCAGGGACCGAGTCAGCCCTGACAGCAGGCCGCAGCTGCAGACAGCCCTGCCCCTTCCTGGGGCAATAGCAGTTCTCCTGGGGTGAAAGCAGAGCACTCTTTTTACACAGAAGTCTTTTATGGGTAAAATTTAGTGTCATTTTCCTCAGCTCAGACTCGTTGTTCAGTAGTTACAGAACTGGTAGCACCATCAGGGGCAGAACTTGACAACACTATGCAAAAATATGATGAATTTTAAAAAGTAATTCCATACATGCAGTTTTTGTTTTAAGTACAAACATTCCTCCTAACAAAACTGATTAGTGTTTTTTTGGTGGTGGGTTTTTTTTTTTTTTTTTTTTTTTTTTTAATGATTTTTCTTTTTAATGAAAAATTGCATCATTAGGCATTTCCTCTTGCAGGTCAGAGAAACATTGGCAGCTGAAACAGGGCTCAGCGTGCGAGTCGTCCAAGTCTGGTTTCAAAACCAAAGAGCAAAGGTAGGCTGTTTGTCACATTCTCAGAAGCCAAATGCAGGCTGTGCCCCAACAGGAGCTCTTGCCATGGATGCAGCTCACACTGCAGAAGTCCCACAGCTGAGCTCTGCGTGTTCTGCCTGCTCTGCTCTCTACATCCACACTAGAAAGGCAGCTTCCAAACATAGATATTAAATTCCTATGCTCAAAGCAACTCAGGGTTGGGAGTAAATTTTGCATGCAAATCTGAACTGGAAACTGAAATATTTAAGCTTAGAATTGAAACTGAACCCACAACAGTGTGTGCATAAGTATAAATGGTCTGTGTTAACTGATAAGATGTTTGCAGAGAGTTTTGTAAGGAAACAGAATTGTTGCATTTGGAGCTGCAAGATTGTTTTGTTCTTCTGCTTTTTTCCAGATGAAAAAGCTAGCACGAAGGCACCAACAGCAGCAGGAGCAACAGAACTCGCAGCGACTAGGACAAGGTAGGGGATTCGTGAAAAAGCAAAGTGAGAGAGAAAGAATCTGCAGTTGTCTGGAAGTGCCATTCCCACATGACACTTTAGTACAGTGATCTAGGTCTGTGAGGAACGTGTGCCATCAGCACTGGAAGGGCACAAAGATGTGCCTGAGTGCCCACGCCAGGTTACCCCAAGTTCTTCTGGTGGGATCAGACCCCAGAGGTGCTCCTGCAGAAACTGTTACCTCATTTCTAGTAGAAATGTGCCACGTGGAGAGGTCTGCACTGGAGGAAATCTCCAGGAGGCTTGCCCCAGACAGATCCTTCAGTTTGTTCTCTTCTGCAGTAAGGGGCACAGTGCTCAGCTGGGAATCTGCACAGGCATCAGAGTTACTGCCCCAGCCAAGGCAGGGAGAGCCCCTCCTGTGCTCCCACAAGTATCTGGAGCCTGGAGCAGGCACTGCACACAGGCACTGGGACTTGCTCTGCTGCTCTGTGGGTAGTCTTGAGTATCTCCAGCTCCCGACACCTTGCAGCCTCAAATCCTCGACTTTAGCCAGAGCAGAAAAACTGGAACCAGCAGAAGTTAGAGAATAACTGGGCTCTGTCAGACAAAGTATACAGACTTTGGGAGGATAGGGTCCAGGACCTAGGAGCTCCAGAAATTATGTAGAAATTACAAGTCTCTCAGCTTATTCCTCAGGGCTCTACGCTTAGACAAAATTTGGAAAGTTTCTCTGACTGACAGGATACCCCTGACTGCATTTGCTAGGGTTCATTGTTGCCACTGATTCTGCCCTGTTCCCCAGCAGTAATTGTTCCTCCTCTTTGCTTTGCAGAAGTAATGTCCAACCGAATGGAAGGGATGATGACATCTTACACACCACTTGCACCACCACAGCAGCAGATTGTAGCAATGGAGCAAAGCAGTTATGGCACAGACCCATTTCAGCAGGGTCTGACCCCTCCACAAATGCCAGGCGACCACATGAACCCCTATGGTAAGGCATGCCTCATTCTGCCACATCCCAAGTAGCTGGGTCTGTGTGCTGGATCACACACCACAGGGGCAGCAGCTTTACTGGCTTTTAGAATATTTTTTCTGGGATTTGTAGCAGGGAATTTGTACCAGTGAGTTTTATGTGTGTATTTTCTTGTACACATAAGGGTGTAGAACAGAGCTCATCTCAAGCTCTGGACACCTTTCAGAACTATTTCACAGTATAATTCTGATAAACTATAAGCAAGCAACATCACCTCTCCAAGCTCCACTTTTTTAAACCACTGTCCAAGACACTGAAAAATAAACAGTACCAAATTCTAGCTCCTTCACAAATTTTTCCTTTTTTCTTAGAAGCTTTGAGGAAAAAGTGCCTTCAATAAAGAGAAGTAATCTATTCATTACAAAATGAATAAGCAGCCCTGTAAGACCACTCAGATTGGATGCGTGGATTTGTTAAAGAACAGCTCTTGAGCTACTAAGAGATGGGTTACCACAGGACATTTCTCCTGCATAGTTTTACTCTCTGTCCCAAATCAAGATGACGGTTTGCTTTCAGGATTGCTTGACCCCACATCAAACGCATTACAAGCACTAAATGCTCAATTACTGGTTCTGGACAATTGCAGTGTGGCATTTAAAAAGAATGTCAGAGGATTTTTCAGACTGTGATTCTCGGCCTTGCGGTAGCCCACAAGGGCCTGTTTCAGACTCCTTTCTGCTGACCAGGAGCACTTCACTGTAGAGGCTCACAGGCGCATCACTGTCCCCAGCACAGCGTGCACAGGCCAACAGGAAACCTGCTTGGGGTCTGTGTCATTACTTTTGCCACTGAGACAAGTCCATGGTGCACACCAGGAAGTTTGGGAGGTCCTGTAAGGAGCTGAGGACATATGAAGTGCCCTCGAGCATTAGGTGGCTTGTGATTTTGTTGGTTTGCTTGGTTTTCTGAGTAAAACCCATTGGGAAGTAGGTTCTGTGCTCCAAAATGTGTGCAGGGGAGGGCACAAAACCCTTTTGAATGAGTGTGTGAGGAAAAAGAACCAGAGTAACACATTCGCAGATCCCCCAGGACTTGAGCTAGAGCTTTTTCTGGTACCTTGAGTGTTGAATTTAGCTGAAATCTCAGTTGCTAAGGGAAATAAAAGGTGCTGCTCCAGACCAGCCCTAAAAGAGTGGAATTTTCTGGAAGGAGAGTATGTTTACAACTGTAGCTCACTTGAGGCCAGGGAAACTAGGTCTCTTCCTGGGTCTTGTCACACTGGTAGAACTTTTGCCTTGTGTGTACATGAAGACCAGTGTGACTGTGGCTCTTAGACCATGCTTCCCTGTCATAGGCACCATGGTTCCACCTTTCCTGACAGTCCTGGTGTTCCCATGAGTGCTGGAGCCCATGGAGAAGCTGGGGACCTGCTCCTCCCCAGCACCGTTTGCTCCCGCTGTCAGCCAAGGCTCTGTTTTGTGCTGCTGACTGAAATAGAAATGAAATCCCGGCAGGTTTGGGCGCTCTGCTGCCAGCTGACCCCTGTGGGTTGGTTTCAAGCCCTCCTCCTCGCAGGCCAGCCCCTCATAGCCAGAGCTGGTTAAGGTGTGACCGCAGCAGCAGGAGCGTTCCCGCTTGCTGTAGCATCCGTGTGTGCTGTGTCCTCCCCGGCTGCGCAGCGCCCAGCCTAACGTGTGCGTTTCATTTGCAGGAAACGACTCCATTTTTCATGATATCGACAGTGATACCTCTTTAACTAGCTTGAGCGACTGTTTTCTTGCCTCTTCCGAAGTTAACTCCATGCAGGCTAGAGTAGGAAATCCCATTGACAGGCTGTACTCTATGCAGAGCTCCTATTTCGCCTCATGAAAGTAAAGAAAACTAACAGCCGGCGTGTGTTTAGCCAGTGACTTTTCCAGTGCAGACTCTACAGCCATATGTTGCCCAGCTCTTCCTTCACAGTGACTCTGCTGCCTCTGGACTGCAAAGAGCATTTTTTTAGGAAGACTGTCTCTGTTTGCATATATGTGTATGTATGTATATATATTTTAATACCTACATACATACATACATATATAGAGAGACAAAACACATCCACCCGTCCCATACCCTTGGTTCCCAGCTGGCGCCAGACCACGAGACAAGCACGGAAGGAACAGAAGAACCTGCTCGTCCTCAGCCTTTGATCTGGTTTGGTTTGAGTTCATCATCTTAAAAGAAATGGATTTTGTGGAAAGCTAGACCTTTTCCTCCTCTCTCTTCTCCTTTCTTTTGGATGTCTAAACTTTTTTTTTTTTTTAGCCACTGATACTGACATCAGTCAACCATATGACAAATAAATCAAAAAAACTGGAGATTCCTCCTTTTCTTACTGCATGATTCATACTATGTTGTGGATAAATTGCCATTTGAAATGTGAGAAGTTAATGTAAATGTGACGTTCAACATTTGTTTCCTTTCTACACTTTTTCTACATAACCTAGATCTGCTCATTAGTTTATAGCCCTTATGGATATGATACTGAGGAAACTGGTTAACAGTATTTGTGGAGAAAGCCAGTGATTTCAGAGTAAGAAAGGTCTATGACCCTGGAGAGGAGATGCATGTTAGGGGCAGAGGCATTTAGGTTAGTATTGATCTTAAATAATTAAAACTAAAGGTGCTTACAAGACAGATCTATTTAATTTTTTCTGAAGTGTAAGATTAAAATATTTACATTTGTTCGTAAGTATTGCAGTGCCAAATTTCAAGTCTAGACCATGATTGGCAAAGAAGTGTTTTTCATTCTGTTCTGTTTATTTGTTTTGCATGAGGCATAAATGTACTGTTCTCTATTGTCCATCTGGAATAATTAAGCACGCCTTTAGTTACCTTGCCTCAGCAAGAATCAAGGATACACAGTTCTAGCCTGAAACACCAGAAGTCCTGAAATGTGCACCAGCCAGGAACAGGAAACTATGAAAGAAATCACAATGGGAAGTTCAGGTATGTCAAGCTGCAAATCCCCCCTGCCAGGAGCCGTGGCTGTGGTGCCAGCTGAGTGATCAGTGCCAGAACAGCCACCGACGGAAGGGGGTGGCCCAGCTGAAGTCTGTCTCTGATGCTGAAGTTTGAGCATATGTCATATAGATTTTTGTAGGACATAAAATATCATAAATAATAATAGTATAGCTATAAATATTGCCTGGTGATAATTATAATGTGGAGAAGCAGACAAGTACAGTCATGGCTCTCAGTAGAGAAAACTTCATGGGGAATATTTGCCAGGGTAATATCAGTAATTATAGGGTGTGTTCAAAATAGAGCTCATGGGGAAAGATTGGCAGGATAGGCACTTTCTTAAATAAATACCCTTAATATATTGACCATAATAGCTGAAAAACAAGTCCAAAGCTTTCGTTAATCTAACTCCCTCCAGGCTGAGGACTGGTACCAGGCCAGCATCGCAGTGTCCCTGTGGGGCTTGGCATCTTCTGTGGGAGCGTGGGTCTCCCAAGGAGGGGGAGGCCAGAGCAGGACCCCTGTAGCCCCAGCACTCGAGGAGGAGCAGCCCCGCTGGGGGGACCATGGCCTCAGCCTGGGGAGTCCTGCTGGGAGCCCCGCATCAGCCAATGGAGACAGGCCCTCCTGCTGTTCCAGAGACACGGGTGGGAAGGGCAGGAGGATGGGTCCAAGGGAAAAAATACCATTTTCCCCCAGCATGGAAGTGTGGACTGAGCAAGTTGGAGGTTTCTTGAGAAAGCCGAGTTTTATCTGCAGTGTTAGTGCATAGATTCTCACTCCAGAGATGACAAGAGCACCATGGATGAGGCTCTGTGTCTGTGTGTGTCTGTGTGTGTGTGTTCATGTGTCTGTGCCTGTGTGTGTGTGTGTCTGTGTGTGTCTGTGTGTGTCTGTGTGTGTCTGTGTGTGTCTGTGTGTTCATGTGTCTCTGTGTGTGTGTGTGTCAGTGTGTGTGTCAGTGTGTGTGTGTCAGTGTGTGTGTCTGTGTGTGTGTGTGTCAGTGTGTGTGTGTCAGAGTGTGTGTGTGTGTGTGTGTGTGTTCATGTGTCTGTGTGTGTGTGTGTGTGTTCATGTGTCTCTGTGTGTGTGTGTCAGTGTGTGTGTCTGTGTGTGTGTGTGTCAGAGTGTGTGTGTCAGAGTGTGTGTGTGTGTATGTGTGTTCGTGTGTCTGTGTGTGTGTCAGTGTGTGTGTGTCAGTGTGTGTGTGTGTGTGTCAGTGTGTGTGTCAGTGTGTGTGTGTGTCAGAGTGTGTGTGTCAGAGTGTGTGTGTGTGTATGTGTGTTTGTGTGTCTGTGTGTGTGTCAGAGTGTGTGTGTCAGTGTGTGTGTGTCAGTGTGTGTGTGTGTGTGCCTGTGTACATGTGTATGTCTCTGTGTGTGTGCCTGTGTGTGTGTATGTCTCTGTGTGTGTCCGTGTGTCCGTGTGTGTGTCTGTTTCCGTGTGTGTGTCTGTGTCCATGTGTCTGTGTGTCCGTGTGTCCATGTGTCCGTGTGTGTGTCCCTGAGTGTGTGCATGTGGTGCAGGGGGGCAGAGCTCAGTCCAAGAGCCTCCCTCCCACTGCTCAGGGTGCAGAGCACCTGTGTGCCACACACAGCCTCGGCCAGGAAAGGGCCTGGTGGCTCTGCGAGGGTTCAGGGGACATTCCTGTCCCTGTCCCTGACTGCTGCCATCCCCAGGAAGGCGTGGCTGCTGTGTCCATACGCTTTGCCTAGTGACCATTCCCTGCTTTCTGGCAAGGATGTGGTTTCAACTGAGCATTGTGAGCCCCTGGATATATTTTGAAATGGAAAGGATTTTCTTTTCTTACCCATCCTGTTCAAGTATTTTTCCCTTTCCTTGTGTATCAAAATAACAATTTCCTTTCTCTCTGCATGATAGCAAACATCTATAAAGAACTCAGGTGATCCTCACTGCTTGCAGGGCAGAAGCAAGCAGGTTTCATATGGCACATGTAAACATGTCATTTGTCACCACCGATCTCAATGGATTCATCGTTTCCCTCTTCTCCCCACTGCTGTGCTACTTTACATTCATAGAAAGGCCTCTCAGATGCACCAGTTTGTAGACTCCTCACACAAGCACAGCCTTGCTTCCTATCTCATTACTGGCAGGATCAAAATGGCATTTTTGGTGTTTACAGGGACTTACGTGAGAACTATAACATGACCTACAGTTTGGAGAACTGCCTTGTCCCAACTCTACCTCTGCATCTGGGATGGATGTTGAAAAATAATCCATCTCCAAGGAAAAAATCAGACATCCCATTTTATAGCTGAATTATAATTCTTTGCTGATTTTTTGGATGATTGTTTGCCACCTTTTTTTTCATGCTTGTACATACTATCTCCTCTCCCTTGGTGTGTCGTATGATGATGCCTTAGCTGTTTGTTGCCCATGTTCTGCCACCTTTGGAGACACATACATGCACACATTCAGGCCCTTGGCATGTGTAACATTTTCCATGCCATGGTGGGCTGCTGCTGGTCCAGGAAAGGAATGCATAGGCAAGGATTTCCAGTGGGCCTGCAATAGCTGGCAAAGGCCAAAGTTCATTAAAGCAAAATAAATGTCACTTTCTTTTTGTGGAATAAATTATCCTACTGGAGTGTGATCATTGTGGTTTTAACCTGGGACCTTGCAGTAAAAGATTATACAGCAACCTCTGACCTCTTTGATTTCTGCTTTACTCTTCTGTTGTCAAGGGGATGTCCCTGATCAGGTGAAAGTAAAATGTTTAATGGGCCATATCACAGTAATATCTTACATTGAGTCAAATTGATAAACTCTTGCCAAAAATTCTTAGCATCTGGCACTTCCACGGAAACCAGAAACAATGATTGCACATATGGGAGCTCAAAGGCTAGAGGTCATGACAGCAGTTTATTACATGCACCTTACAGTGATCATTTTCCCTAGGAAATTAACCCCTCTCTAACAGAAATGCATCAAGTGAGCTCTTCACGATGTTTCCATCATATTGTTTTGGCTAATCAAGGAATAAGTGTGCAGCTAAAGTGGTGACAAGATGCAATTAAGTAAAAGATGATTGATTAGGTTTCAGTGTGCTTAATAATGTATAAAAAAGATGGTTGCGACATCAGAATGAATATGCTGGGTACGAGCTCAGAGGTCCTTGTGCAACTGCAGGTCTGTGACAGTGGCAGAGAGTTCCCAGCACCCCTGAACAGTGACTGAGCTGCCTGGTGCTGGGTCCCAGCTGGGATCTGGGATGAGCAGCAGCACCTTCCCTTGGTGTGGCTGGCTGCTGTTCCTGACCCTCCTTATCACTGCACTGTGGGGCAACCCCTGGGGCTGGTGGCAGACATTTCAGAGTCACAGTATTGGAGACAATTATGTTGCTCTAAATAAATGGTGGTGGTTACACTCACTTATACTGAAACATCACCCTGGGTATTTTGATCTCCTTTTCTTTAAACTCTGTCATCAAAAACATCCAGACCACTTGGCCCAGTCGCAGCTAACCATGCCTGAGATGTGGCTCATATTAGTTGCATAGTAGCTGCTGAGTGGATTTTTCAAATCCACCCCGCAGAACTCAGATGATCATTGCCAGGTCCTTTGAAGGGTCATTGCTCAGCCACTGTGCTGTGCACCATGTCATGGGGAAGGTCCTTCATGCCAGCAAACCTTCCAGAGATGATGTGAACCCACTTCCCTCTTCCTACTGTGCTCAGGACTCCCTTCCAGTTTCCTTAAGGGTCAGAAGTACATCCCAAGGCACTGCCCCAGGTGCTCCAGTGAACCCAGCTCTGGGATGCTGCTGGGATGCTGCAAGCTGGGGTTTATAAGAGCACCTCTGTGAACCGTGTCATAAGAACTCTGGTTCTCTCTGAAAGTCACTAGAAATGAGCAGCAGAAGCATGAGGAAGGGAAGGATTCTCACAAGCTGGAGCTGGGTCACAGCAGTGAAAGGAGAGAGGCAGCTGAAGCACAACACGGCTGTGGGAGCTGGAGCCGCAGTACCCGGAGTCTCAGTGCCTCGGATCGTGCTTCACACAGCCCCATGCCCAGCTCACCCACCAATTTGTGACCAGTAGCTGCTCCCCAGCATGCAGGTCCCTCCACAGCCCCCTTCTGTGGCCTGGGGGCACAGGGCAGCCACAAGGCCAGGGCTACAGGCACCTGTGCTCCTTGCTTAGGGACATGCTTGGGCATTTGCTTGCCTGAAGTCTTTTGGCTTTGGTGGGCTTTCAACACGGTCCTGCTTCTCTGAGGCTGATCTGACAGCACTGCTGGCTGCTTCCCTCCTGCTGGCTGCAGCCTGGATCACCTTGGCTCGGTGCACTCTGGTTCTGCTCAGCAGCAGCTGTGAAGGGGCTGCCAGAAACTCTGCATTGGGAACTCTGTTTTTAGGTGAACACCCTATTTTTTAGCTGTGTATGGCTGTATTACTTGTATATTTATATATTCTGTATTTATGTTATCGAAATGTAGTATTTTGTAGCTGTCTGTTACAATTTGTTTAACTTGTAAAAAATATGACTGTGCTCTCTCATACTTAACCAGCTCCTTTCACTGTAGATTCGCTGCTCCTTTCCCTCCGTGTTGGAAACAAATCACCATAATGTATGTAGATTGGAATTTTTTTTAATTTAATTATTTGTCATTATTAAATTATTTATTAGTGTTTTTAATTTTCATTTCACTTCAGTTTTTTTCCTGCCACCACTGCTGGCAGCTAAGATTCATGTTTCTCATGCATCATGTTCCTTCCCATGTGCATGTGCGCGCACACACACACACACACACACACAGTATAAACAAAAACAGAAAAAGAAAAATAAGAGAGAGATTACACTTCAGTATATTTGTAAATAAAAGCAACCTGTAAACTAAGCAGAACTTTCTCTCAGTGTGCAGTTCTTTCTTTGCTTTTGCAGACTGAGAGTTGTTCTCTGTGTCCTGGGGCTGGCACCAGTGCTCTCGCAGGTGGGAGAGCCCAGGGACAGCTGGGCACTGCCTCGATGGTTTTAGTGTGGTGGAACTGGAGCCCAGGCTGCCTGGTGGAGGGACACAGCAAGGGTGATGGCAGAGGCTCCTTTTGCACTGGTTTTTGGCCTCTGAAGGTTGAGAGCTGTTCTGTAGGGATGGCGACAGGCTGTTACACGTCCTGGCTCCTCCGGCTGGCTGGACAGACACAGGGAGCCAACCCAAACCCAGCCCGGCAGAGGAGCTGCTCCGTGGGGATTTCAGAGACCCAGGGTGATCTTTCCTGGGTGAAGTGCATGCAAGGGCAGCCTCATGCTAAAGCAGACAAAGTGTGTAAGTATTAGCAATGGATTATAAAGTATCCATCTAGTAATGGAAAATTTGAGACTAATATAAAATGATAGATACTTGCTGGTGTCTCTTGGATCACATAAACATAAACCTGAAACCTCAGGTGAGGTTTGGTCTGGTCATATCTGATTTCTCACTGCTAATCCCTAGGTCCAGAAACACACCATTTCTTTTCTATGCCTCAGACATCAAATCACTATTTCTATTTTTTAAGAAAAAATTAAAGCATGCAGTTTTACAGATAACCTAGTATCACTAAAATGGGACAGCCCCATTTCCACCCTCCCATGCCACTTCAGCACATCCCTGTAGCCCTTGTGCAGCAAGGTGGGTTCACCTGCCTGGAGAAACAGGCCATTCCCCAGCCCCAGCAGGCCTTGCCCAGTGCAAGGACATGGTGTATCCCAGGTATATCCCAGGTGTATCCCAGGGGCAGCTGCTGGCACTGAGTCTCTCACACTGCAGTTTGGACTGTCACCATGTGGGTGACATCACAAAGGGCACAACACATCCAGAGGTGGTATCTCTGTGACATACTAAAAATCAGTTCAAAAGTTTTTCCCCCTATTTTGTTCTTAAAGATGCACAATGTAACTGCTGAGCACAGATCTCCCTGCTCAAACTCTCCCCAGGGTAAGGGAGGAGGCAAGCCCCAAGTCCCACCCGAGGACTGGATCAATAAAGCATTTCTGCTCCTAGTTTCATTCCTTTTTGCTTTCCAGCTCCAAACTGCATCATCCTGTCCCACTTACAGTGGTTATTGGTGGAATGTCATTGAGGAAAAATGAATTGCCATTAGCAATTGGATTCACCTAAGTCAGAATTAGCTACTCAAATATTCATGCTCTGTGTGTATCTAATATTCATGAAGGAAGAATTAGAGCTGCCTGTAGCCATTTTTGAATCTCCCCCCAAAAATAGGTGAAAGGGATCACAAAAAAAGGGAGGAAAAAAAGAAAAGATGAATACATTTGGGGCTTGGTGTTGTGCATTGTTTGTGTTCTGTTTCTCTTTGGTGTCAGTGAGACAGAATGGAGACTGATTTATATGCCACAGCTGTAACAAACAAAAGAAGAAGAGACCAGGGAAATGGCTAGAGGTAAAAATGCCGGTGCAAGGGGCTAAAGGCCTGCACCTGGGTACTGCTTCCCATGCAGCCTCCCCCGCCTTGGAGCACCTTGTAAAATCAGATTATCTGCTGGACACAGGAGTTCAAACAGCCCTTCAAAAGATTTGTCTTAATAATTGCTGCCTTATCTTAACTTCTGGTTTTTTATCAGCCGAACTGCTGCTGGGAGGCAGATCCTGAGGATAAGGTTCTGTCACTCTTAATTATTATTACCTCTTATAATGAAAACACATTTGTTCATCCTCCCGTGCACTTGGAAGTGGTGTAACAAATGAATGTCTAGTGTTTTATCAGTAATTTTAATAACATAAAAGAACTATTATGAATATGGCCCCACTGTATAAATGATTGTACATCAAATGCTATGAAATAAATGGCATACTTGCTTCTCATTTATTTATATACAAATATAAACCAATTACTCAGTAAGAATGAAACACATTTTTATATCCTCAGAAAACCGTTCTTTCCTGAAAACCAAATTTTACAGTTAAGATGCTGTAGGGCTATTTTCCATCACAGAAAGAACATGATAATTAGCCCCAGAACCAGCAGGTACATTCTGAAATGAGGTGACAGAAATCCTATCTCTTTGTTTACTTTTGATGGGAAAATGAAACAATTCTCTCTGAAAGCTTACTAATGAATTTGGCCTGAAGTATTTGTCAAAGCCACAGCCACCATTTGCAGTCTTCAGCTGTTTTTTCTCATACTTCAAGAACTAAATATGAATCGCTTGGATAAAGTGATGGCACAGTGTCAGTTGTATGTGTGAAACCTTAAATTCAGAAATTTCCTTGGCCTGCAGCTCCCTGCACAGGTCTGATGGTTCTCATCAGCCATGGCCTGGGCTGGATGCTTTTATCATAAAAAGCTCAGCATGGCTTTTGCAGTATCACCAGGTGAGCAAGGCCCAGTATTGGGCATGGCTAAAGCTGCACCCCAAACTGCAAAGAAAATAAAAGTAGAGAATAATGTAAAGCACGACATGAACTTGAGCAATGAACATTTCACTGCACTGAATGATGGCAGAGTCTGTGCTCTGCTGTCTGGATTTACACTAACAGTATCTTGACGTTTAGTTAGCAAGAGGGCATCACATTCTGTCATCTTTAGCCAAAATGTGGAAGTGAAGTGGTATTTCTGTATGCCTTTGGGATGGTGCATCCACAGGGAACCATGCAGGGATCTAACAGAACATCTGCTCACCCCAAAATCTTCTTGCCATCCCTTGTGCTGACTGACTGGCAGAGAGGGCAGATCCAGTTCCTAGAAACAGCAGGTAATGAGGGTTTGATTAGATCCTGGCGTAGTCAGATGATGTCCAAAGCAAAAAAGATTCTGTAAGACAGGTAGATAAAAGCAATGTTTTATGGCAAACCTTTAGCAGCTGACAGGAGGGACAGGCTGGAGCTGTACAGAAAGCACAGGAGCCTGGCTCAAACCTCTCATGTCATCCATCAGTGACAGAAATTTTTGTCATTGTCATGTGCTTCTGTGTCCCTCCCCTTCCAAACAAATCTTTCCATATGTGGTGATATTTTACTTTTAAACAGGCTTAGGTAGAATTCACCTGGTTTTGTCAGAGTTGAGCCATTTTTCCATTCAAATTACTGTGGAAAAGAGCAGAGCACTGAAGGGTTCCTTACAGCTTTCTACCTGAAATACTATTTCTTGAATAAACAATCAATTTCATTTGGAGCTCAACACAGTTCTTCCCCAAAATATTTGTAGCTCTTTTGCTTCTTCAGTTCAGTGTTCAAGACAATGTTTTGGCATGCTGCCTCCTCTCCTCAGGTGATGGGGGCCCAGGGAGCGCGAGCGGGGAGTTGGAAATTAAGAAGGTGAGGGAGACCTGGTCCACAGAGGAGCAGAACTGACCATGCATTGATGCCCACCTCTGTTCATGGCATTTTGGGCTGAGCTTAGGAGAGCACCTCTCTGCTTCGTGACCCTGGCTGTAACCAGACACTGACCCTTTGAGCCATGAACTTCTCTGACCCAGCTGTGGGGACAAGTCCTGTCCATCGGGTGGGACAGGGGCCTTTCCCCAGAGCAGTGGGAAGGCACAGGCTGCTGCTCAGGATCTGCCACTGCAGCAAGGATGTGGATCACAGAGTTTCTTTTTGTTTGGGGAAGATGTTTCACAGTGAGCCATCTGTATTATTAAAATTAAGAACACGGGATATGAAATGCCTTTTCCTTTTGAACACCCATTCTGTAAGCACCTGCTCTTCTCCCAGTCCGCAGGGAGCATGCCAGGGCTGGTGTGCAATGGTTGGGAGCTGCACACCCGCAGACAGCCAAGGTGTCCCCACCACACCCCTGCGGGTACTAGCACCTCTCAGGGTGGCTTAATTTGTTCCTTTGTTCAACTGGTAAGAATAAACTGGTGTCCAGCAGCACACAATGAGTTACTTCTGATCAGATTACCAGAGATCCGTCCCAGCTGGGGCATCCCATCACACCTGTGTTGTCAGATTAGTGGCGATAAGGAGCCGCTGATAAGCTTTGCACTGAAGGGCTCTCAGGGAACCCCGAGCATTCCTTGATCTTTCTTTACACTTCAGCACTCTACGGAAACCTTTTGTTTTAGGACTGAGAAGAGAAAACAGGTAATTATACTCGCAGTGGCAACCATCTTTCATGCAGGACGCAGCAATGGAAACCTGCTGCATACTGAAGCAGGCAAAATGCATCTGACTAAAAACAATTAATTACGTAGCCCTGGATAACTTAAATTCTTTTTCTCACTTCTATAAAGAGGGAGAAGCCCCCAGGCCGTGCACTAGGCAGAAAGAAACAAAAGTGTGTTGGCAGGCAGATCGCTATCAGGCTGGCAGCTCCTGGGATTCTTCAGGGATGCGGCTTCACATGGGGCTGCAGCCTGTGCCTGAAACTCTGCACCCAGACGCGGCTGTTTCTGCCTGGCTTCTGTATCAGCTGATCGGAACAGAAAGCTGGGACCGATGTCCCAGTTGTGCTTCATCTGCCTGACATCCAGCGGCTACGAGCGGCTCTAGGCAGCTGTTCTCTGGCAGCCCGTGTCTGTCCCAGCTTGCTGCGGAGGCTTTGTGTGTGTTACTGAGATCACAGGTCCCATTCTTAAAAAGACTTCTCTTCTCACTGCTACACTAACAGTCAGCTTGCAAAACACTGATAAATTAAAATCTTAGGCAAGTGTGAAGTGAATGGTTTTGACAAGGACTGCGTATCAGTGAGGGTCTGAGTGCTGCAGTGCTGGCAAGGACCACAGCTAACGCCGCAGGAGTCGGACCCACCCCAATTTTTAATTGCTGCCGTGATGCAACCCGCAGCTCCCAGGACTGCAGCTCGTCACAGGGAGGACCAACTGCCTTGAGCCCGGTAAGCTGACAGCTGAACTCCATTTCTGTGAGACTAATACATTTTTAATGACTAACAATAAATCAATAGCGCCATAAAAAAACCTAATAAATAATAAGTTTTTAATTAATAGATAAGTTATGAATAATTAAGTACTAATTTTAATTATATTTGTAGCAAAAAAAAGCTAGTTTCTTCACTTTCTTAATTTCTGAAACTTTCATGAAGCCTTTCAAATACAGAAGATTCCTCTAAGACAACTAGAACATGCATGAAAAAGAACAGGCTTTGAAATCTAATCTTCTCCTGCTTAAAATAGAGGTAGTGCTGGGCTGTTGACAGTAGGTCTCTGAAGACTTTCAATATACTTTTTATTCTGTGAGTCTGGCACCACATAGGAAATTAATTCAGTGACAATATTTTCATTAGATTATAACCCAAGTTCTCAATCTTAGGCACATTTGTATGCTTGTAATACATTCTAATTACTTGTAAAGAATAAGTCTGTGTGCTGGTTGTCTTATTGAATATATTAAATTAATGAATAAATAAATTTGTCTCCATGCTGGGAAGGCATGGAGATGATGTCAAAAGCTTTTTGACATCAAAGCTTGCTGCAGAAGGAACCAGAAATGCACTTGGTTGTGGTTTTGATAAACAATGTGATTTGTATTGTAGGTGGACTTCTGTGTCCCTCACAAGAGTGGTGAGTGAAAAAAGCATCTTTTATCCCCAAAACAACAGAAGTCAACTATGTGAGGAGATTGCTCCTCTTTTCTTTTTTACTTTTTTTTTTTTTTTTTTAAATGATGGCTCCTTATTGATTTTGTTAAGAGAATTGCTCTTGCTGGCTCAGCTCAGCCCCTCAAACTGTCTCCCTAGGATGGAGCTCTCAGGAGCACTCTAGGGCTTTCACATTTTTTTTTTTTTTTCACATATTTTCAAGTTATGCATGTAGGAAGGAAATAGCATATACATGAATGAAAACAGCGATACTAGAAAAACATGTCAGATTTTAGTATCATGTAGTGTCTGCCCGTGTTGTGGAGTTTTCTGTTTATCTTGTCATATTTCAATAGGAAAAAAAAAGAGTTATTTTTAGCATGGAGCAAAGTCATCAAAAGTGTGACTTCTTCTCAAAAGATGGGAAATCCAATACTTTTAAGAGAGCTATTGAGCTGCCATGGTAGAAAGGATAAGCTTCTCTGTTTTCTTAGTGCAGAACTGTAAGAGGCTCATTGCCCCCTACTTTGTGGTTTGTTCATCAGCTTGTTTACATACTGAATTTTCTTTCCCTGGAATGATTTTCCTCTCTGGTCCATAAGAGAAAAAAGTGCAGGTCATGGCATGCAAGGAAGCCAACCTTCTAGAGTCAGCCCTGTTCTTCTGGACTGCTTGGGTTTGCAGCTAAAGGCTTCTCATTTCTCAGAACAATTGCATCCCTTGCAAGTGTCAAATTTTCTGATCGATGGTCTTCCAAAATCCGAAATGCAGCAGGTTCAGATCTTTTCCTGGCAGCAGGATCCCTGGACATGAGGAACTATGTCTCCAGAGGAGCTCAGCGAAGACATGGGGCAGAACAAAAGGGATGCTGTCTCTTAGTGAAAATGCAGGTGAGATTGAAGAGGTCAGAGAAGACAGATTCCTGATGTTTGAAGGCTGTTTTTTCAGGCAAGGGACTTGGTGGCAAGGCTGGAGCAAAGAAAGGAAAATTTCTCTTCCAGCCTGAAATCAGAGTTGAAATCGGAGTCCATGGAACAAGACAATGTCGTCTTCAGTGTTGTTCAAGCTGCAGTGCTTTGTCAGAGAACTGTTCACCCGTGTGAAAGCGCGTAACCCTGTCAAGCTGCCAAGTGAAACTTTGGGTGATCGGCTGCGTAAGCGCTGGTAGCACAGGATAGAGCTGCCTTCGGCTACTTTCAATTACACACCCAATTCTTTTAAGACTTCTGAATATTTGGGAAGGGAGAATATGCAGAACTTGTTTGTTTACATCAGATTGTGCTGTGTTTTCAGGTTTCTTAACTGCTTTTGGAACATGTGAGCACAGCCTAGCCCTTCCCCTTCCACATACCTGGCAGCTTTGTCAATGCAGCAAAGGAATCCTCCCCAGGAGTAAGCAGCTGTGTCAGACTGATATTGTGCAGGGTTTCATCATTTCAACCAAGCGGGAGCTGGAGCAGAGACAGGCATTAAGGAGCTGATGCTTTGCAAAGCAAACAGTCGGTGCTGGTGCTGCTGCGATGATTCAGGCGGCCGCAGGGCACTGCTGAGCTTGGGCTGGGCGAGGAAGGTGGCAACCACTGGCATATGTCAGCCTTTCATCTTGTAGGTACTGCTGGAAGTGTGGCCAGGCTCTACTGGACTTGGTGCTGGGCAGAGGAGATGGAAGTGCACTCGGTTTCTCTCTGCCCTTTTGAGCCAGGTCAGCCACCCGGAGCTGGCAAAGCACGCAGCAGTCCCCAGGCACTGAGCCTCCCCAAAGGCTTGGCAGCCTGGCACCCTGCAGACAGCACCAGGGAAGCTTGGCAGGAAGCTCTAAGCATTGCATCTTCTTCAGAACTGAAACGTTTTTTCATGGCTTGGGATGCTCTCAGGATGGCCTGTCTATGCAAGTAGCTTTTTTCCACAGGTGATTGCAAGTGAGGTCTTTTGGATGAGGAACTCACTGAAGTTGACAGCTTAGTTATTTTGAATTTATATACAGCTCTCTGTTCAGCACCAGGGTGGTGCTCAGCCTGCCCTAATTAGCCCAAATTACTGTAGCTACAAAAAGCAGGAATTGATTCTCATGGTACCTTGCTTATCTCTACATAAAGCTACTGCAAAGACATGCCCCTGAGGGCATCACAGTAAATTTCTGAACCTTAATTCACGTGTTCAAGCTGCTATTCAAACTTCCACACCAGATCTATCACTGCATTTAGTAATTTTCAGCTTCTAATAAAGAACACTCTACCTTTCTTTTCTAATCTTCTAAAAACATGTAGCAGCATTCAGCTATGAGAAGGAGTACCCTGAAGAGCCAAGACACCATAACCTCCCTCTAGATGACCAGGACTTCACAGCTCGGAGCTGACTTGCCCCATGATAAACCCACCCAGTCCTTGCTTTGTCCCAGTGCTGCCTTTCCCTACGTCACTCTACTCACCCACTCCCAGAGGAGCCATGCCATGGGGGCAAGGAAGGCAGTGCGGCTCTAGCTCACACTGCTAATGAAGAAATGCCTCAATGAGCTGTCAGAGGAGAGTGAGGAGAATCCTGGAGAATTGGAGCTGCTATCTGCAAGCCTGGAATATCTGTGTTTCTGTACCAAAAGTAACAATTACAGCACAAGAAGAAAAACAAACCTCTACAGAATAAGGCAATAAACCCAAACAGGTGTAGTCAAAGCAAAGGTAGTATTTTATTAATCATCATTATTTTGCTTTGTCAAACTTGATTACTGAAGAAAAAAGCACTTTTTTAATTGTAGTGAAAAAATCTAACAGACTGGAATGGAAAGCTAACCACTGGGAAAAAAGTCTGAAATTATAGGTTTTGAACCAAATGCACATATGCGTGATTAAAGCTTTTATAAATGAAAATACAATGGTAACATTACTATTTCAATACAACTGAAAAGTAAACACAAAGTTTACTTGACGTGGCATTTTTATGCAAATATTATTTTATTTTATATTTCTGAATTAAAATTAAGAATATCTGAATAAGACCTATTTTTCCTCCAAAGTGATCTTGCAAAACTTTATTATGTTCCAGGTACCTGTTCTGATTTTCCTATAAATATAGGTTGGCGTGTTTTATGTTTCTGAGCCCAGAATGGGTGTGGCATGAACAAGATCTTATATATGTGAAAATTCAAAGGTGTTTGTGGCTTTTCTTTCCCAGTGTTGCAGGAGAATCAAATAGTCATTCCTTGCATACTTCAGGCTTCTCATCATTTACCTTTCAGACTTGTTATAGCTGCAAAGAGCATGAAAAATGAAGCATGAAGGAAAGCACAAGATTATGTTAAATGATGAGCATCATCCCTTAGGTGGGCAGATTTCACAGATATATCCTGTGTGACAGCAGCAGGCTGAGGAGAACCTGATTTTGAATGATACAGAGTGCAGAGCATTGTGAGTTGAGGATACATGTTGCAATCAACAAAATCCAGTGAGATAAAATAGATGCTCAGTGTACACACATGCCCATGAAGTGTGAAGAGGCTCTCCAGGTGAGGCATGCTTGGACAAGGTGCCCCACTGCTCCACCTGTAAGCACAATGCTGCTGGCCTGGTCACTGCCATGCAGCCAATATCAGGAAAGGCCCATGGGGGAGGAAAAGCTGGCACTCTCAGAGTCCAGGCAGCAGTAAGGATAGAATCTGCTCTGTCCCACTGGGAGAAAAACGTCCCACTCTATTTGCCAGAGTCACACGCGACGTGGCGAGAAGGTGCTCCTCACAGACTGGCTTTGACATGGCAAACACCAACACAGCCACTGCTCTTGGCAGCATTTCACAAGGGCTTTCACAAGGATTAACTGTTCCTGAACAACTTCTCTGATATATAAGGTACAAATATTCTTTTCTTCCAGTCAGTCATGCAGGCCTTTCTTGTACAAACACTGTGACCAGCAAAGGAAAAATCTTGCCCTTGAGTTGTGCAAAATGCCTTCAGTGCTCCTGTGGCCAGTTCCACAGGCACTGATGGAGAGCAGGACGATGTTCCTCAGGGCACAGAGTCTCTCCAGCACTTTGTCCCTGCACACCTACTCTCAGGAAAAAAAACCAGAGATCTTGTCCTTCTCTAAGGAACCAACAGCCAGAACTCAATAAGTCCCAGTTCACAACCCATGTTGGTGATGCTCTGTCAGAAACCAACTGATGTTTCTTGTCTCTGTTAAAAATACTCATGTTGTCACCTATACTGGCAAGTGAAGGACATGGCAACTCCTAGACCTCCATTCTGGTCTAGAACAGGGATTCACAGGTGTCATAATTTCTACTGTGGGAGTGTTTAAGTTTTTTGTCATTAACAACAGCTTGATTTTACATCAGGCCTTGGTCCCCTGGCTTGTGCTTCACAGACTGTACATAAATATCACATATGCACCAGTTCTATCAGAGATTTTTATTAATAGCTGCCATCGTAAACCGATACAAATCTCTAAATTTTTCTTTTATTTTGATTTCATGAGGCTATCAAAGCTCTACCACATCAAAGCAAATGTTGTCTGTTATGATCAAAGTCCATAGGATTTCTAATGTAATCGCCATCCAAAACCTGAAAGAAACATTATGGGAAGGATTAGTTTGGTTTCAGACAACTGAATTAGAAACAAAATTCCCAACGATATTCAGTAGCATTTTGGCAAGTAGGTCCTAGAAGCCCTCTGGAAACCTGGACCAGGCCAGTGGGTGATGCACCATTTCAGCACTGTGCTCAGTAATTTTATCCTCAAACAATTTTAGTTAGGGGCACTCCCAACATCTATCTCACAAATTACTGGTGGAGTCACATCCCCTGCAGCACTGCTAGGATATTGTATCATGCATCTTTTTTAGCTTATGACTAGAAAAGATAAGATCTGAAAAGAATTTGGTGGTGAGGTAGGTGATGAAATTCTGCTGCTGTGTTTGAATACATCAGGCAGGAATTGTTTTGAGTCCTGAATATGTATTCGATTTCCACAGGCTTCCAGGTGAGCGTCTTTTGCAGCGGGAGTACAAGCACTGATATGCAGATAGAACACAATACCTATCAATAATCCAATGACACCTCGAAAATCAGGGAATACATTATTCCATAGTAGTAGATGAACTAAGAGCCATTCATTTCTTTAACATTAGATGCCTGTGTTGTCTCAAGCCTGGTTCATATGCATAGGTAAATACAAGTTAAATCATCTCTTTCAGGGTGCTTATCAGCCTCTGCTCCTCTTTACACTGAAGGTGTAATAACAGTCATAACAGCACGGACAAGGGCAAGGACACCACTGCAGTTTTGACCTTTTTCCAGCTCCTGGTAGTGATCTGGCAAGGGCATACTTTTATTTAACCTACATCACTGGGCATCGTTCCTTTGGTGTTTAGTGCAGGTGTGAACACAGGCAGTTGCTTAGATGGAATAAATGCAGAATACATGCAGTTTAGTCATCACATGTGATAAACTGTGGGAAAAACAGCCAGCTCCTGTGACGCTCTTGGTACCAATAGCTTTATGGAAATGAGGACACAAGGCAGTGATTTTCTGTAAGGCCCACTAGGTAAATTCTGGGAAGCAGGTAACCAGGTCAGGTCCTAATGAGACAAGCATAGATCGCACGGGTTGTGCTATGTCTTGCTGAGGCACAAGTGGGTAGTAGCAAATGGACATGCTGGGATCTGCTTGCTGGCTCCCAAGCTGCAAGAATGGTAACCACAAAAACACAGAGAGTGGAAAAAATTATTCTATGCTTTTAGGGCACTTACATCAAACACATCGGGGAAGCAAAGTTCCAACACAGGAAAACAGAGAGCAGCACTACTTTCTGATCTCTATTTTCTGATGGCTCGTCTGCTTGCAGGTTAGTCAGACCTGCCTGTTCACTCCTGCATGGAGTGCAATCTGCCAGAGGAACTGCCAAATTATCCTGACACCTTACAGCAGGCAGCCTGTTACCTGAACATGAAACAGGCTTTGCTTTGTGGAGAGGAGCCCATTTGCAGAACCCTTGCGGTGAGGCAGCACAGCTACTGTGACAGCCTCCCGCTACACCACCCCTGTGCTGAGGTGGGATGTGAGGCTCACAGCTGAAATGCGCCTTTCTCATCCCTTTTATGTCACAATGTGTCTGTATTTCTAGGCAGGAGCATTTTCCCTTCTTCCATTTTACCTTACAATAAAGCAGAGCAAACAAAGAGGTATCAAGCCCCTGAACATCAAGGGGGAGAATACACACATATTCTCTCACACATATTCTCGGGCTGTCCAAGCTATAGACCCAACATGGTGTGACACAGCAGACGCAGCTTCCCCATTGTCCGGGTGACCCCAGCTGAGCCGGGAGGAATGGCCCAGGGCGGGGGAGAGAAGGATCAGCTGTGGGCCTGATCCCAGCTGCACCAACCAGCTTTGTGACAGGCAATAAAGGGCCAAAGAAAAGTCTTTTGTCCTTGATTGCGAGAGAGCGACGAACCTCCTCTCATTGGCAGGGATGACAATTAACCACAGAGGATTTGTTCATTGTCTGGCACTCGAGATCTCCCAGCAGTTGTCCACTCTAGCATGCTCAAATAATGGGCAGTACCTTGGTTTTGTCAATGGCTCTGTCGGCTTTGTGTGCCTGTGCCAGACTGTCAGCCTGGAGGAGCCGCTTGGCTGTGGCAGAGAAAATGTATGACAAACATTGCCAGGCCAGGCTGAAGAGTGAAGTGAGGTCTCCTTCCAGTGAACCTGGAATAAACAAACAGTGCTGGGCTGACAAGCATTTCATGAGGGCTCCATCACCCCACGTATAAAATCCTTTCTGAGAGGACATGCCAAGTAACCTCCTTATGCTGAGACCTCTAGCTTGGAGTGAGTGTTATGGAAGAACTCTTGACCCCTGGAAAAGGGCATAACATGAGAGCAAAAAACAACATCGCGGCAGCCCTCCGTGCACTTTCCTGTAGGAGCAAGAACTTCCACCGCTCAGCTGGGGAAGAATGAATCCCATTCAGGGAGGGAAGCTCAGGCTATTGAGGCTGCCACCAGACACCTCTTCCTGATGCTAATCCTATTCTTCTGCTGTGGATCAAGTAATTCTTGTGTGAGTATTTTTCATAGGCTAAAGAAAAAAGATATTTAACCACAACAAACCTGCTGCCTGCAGATGTCAATCTTAGCTTCTGGGGTCTAAATTATAAGCACCAGCTACCAATTTCTGGCTGTCATTTTTACTGCAGAGGTACCCCACACATTGACATGGATCTCCTGGCAGCGCCAGTGCTTTGCCATCCTCCTGAAAGCAAGCATGTCCTGAAAGCAAACAGTCCTCCAAGACACGAGAAAAACTTTATCAGGCTTAGTGCTAGAAGGCACTGACAGCTATGTTTTAAATAATCTCTAGCAATACTTGTTTGGGAGTGCAGGAAAATTCTCCTTGCAGAGAAATGCCTTCACTAATTTGAAGAGTAGAGAAGTACTCAGAGGATTTCAGCCTTGCTTGGTCACCAGCCTGCCCCTCCTCCAAGCACTTAAAAATCCTCCTCCACATTCAGGCGACTCAGTCATTCTAGCAGAGGCTGGAGGGGGGCAGGGTCCTCACAGCATCCTGGTAAAACAGTGCAGAAAGTCAAGAGTGCCCCAAATCCTTATGAATCAATGTTCTGAAATATGTTTTCAAAAATCTTGTTGCAACACTTTCAGCAAACCAAATGGTTTATGTTCTGTTATTCATTTTTCTTAAATGAATGCTAGCAAAAACTGTCTGAGCCATGAAGCTGATCTCCCACAGTGGTAGACAAGGGCCCTAAATGTGGATTTATTGCCCTTTTATTGCCCTGATATCAACCTCTAGGTTCCCACAGCCTGCCAGGGAGTCCCCATGCTCAGCCTCAGAAAAGAGGAGACTTGGCATTCTCTGAGGTGCTCGACCTTGACCAGTGCAGCCCACCGGCTTCCACCCATGGCTGCTCAAAGGAGAAGGACGCGTTTCAGCAATTCTCCCCAAGGGCAGCGGCCCCTTGGAGAGTGACCCCGGGCTGATGGATACCTGTCTGATCACTGTCAGTCTGATGGAGCCACTGCTGGGGCTCATTCTCAGCACGCTCCTCTGGCATATAGTTAGTGTTGATGATGACAATTGGCAACTGTATCATTTTACACCAGGCTGTCATCTTCTCTCACAGATACTTGTAAATATTTCCTTTCCTACCAAGGCATCTTCATTCTGCCACTATTATCAGACCCAAATTCAGCCAGAGGAATTGATACCTCCATGTACACTTGTGACTACTTCTGAGTCCAGTTATAAGGTGCACTTGAAAATCCAAGAAATGAAGTGGCTTCCTATAGATTTCCTTTGCTAAAGTCCATCTTCTGATCCCATAGCTCTTCATTCTTCATTGCTCAGCTGGTGTAAGATTCATGTAGAAATTGCTGCTGTGTACCCGAGTGTGTGAGGTTCCTTTCTCCAGCTGCCCTTCAGCAAGCCCAAGAAATTCTGGTCAGCAAAGCTGGCATGTAAACTTAATAGTCAAATAATGAAAGAGAAGAAGGAAATATGAATCTTAATTTATTTTTAGCCATGATAGACATTTAGTAACTATATGCTACTTGCTTAGCACGGCATTAAATTTTGTTATTGCCCTTTTCATGGCACTTTTTAGGACATAGCTGGAACCTGGAGGCCAGAACAATATCAAGAAGGACAGTTAGATACATTCCCACAGATTGCTTCAGCATGGGAAGATGCTGCTTTGTAATCATAGCAGATGGAAACACCAAAAGTTGAACTATGGTAGGGAGAACAATGTGGTAGTTAACATGCATAAAGTATAAAGTTTTATAAAGCCTTCAATGTATGTGCCTTGTTGGAATTTACAATAATTTAAGGTGCTTATTATTCCTTCAGGCATGGAACTCATAAATATTACTCAGTGCTATTTGTCATTGGCTTTTCTGTCATGCATAAAGCAAAATTAAATACTTATCTCTATATCGTTAACGTATTAAACATTAGGATTTATGGGGTTTGAGATTTTACTTGCTCTGAGAACATTAACTTCCTGATGAAAGATCTAAATGCAAATAGAAGGAATGCCAAAATACCCTGGAACGTAATTAAGGATACTGAGGTGCGAAGAAGCCCCAGGCAGAGGAATGTGTAGTTTTCTTATTTCCACTGTCATGGTGGGCTGGTTTTCTTTGTTCTACATTTTTGCACACTGCCCCAATGTACCACCTTGTTTCTTTCGCATGAGGTGAAGAACATACTAGTTCATTCTTACATAGATTAACAGTTAAAGAGTATTGCTGGTTTAAAACATATCCTTGCTGCCTGTACTGGGAAACGACAATTCTGAAGTGTCTAAACTTAAAAAAAAAATCATTGATCATTCTTTCCATGGGAAACAAAAATTCTCTTGGTAGCTTTACTTGATTACTTGCTTTTGTTGCTACCCAGGGTTCCTGCAAACAGGAATTGAAAGGGAAAACTTTTAACCTTTAAAAATGTATATTTCTGCTGCAGAAAAGATATACTTTCTGTGCTGGTGTATGTCCGTAACTAAATCTACATCCTATTTTGTCCATACCATTCAGAATGATCTACCACACTTTTTGTCCTCTTCACACAATGCCAAGCTGTGTCCCAGCAGCATTCTTGGTGGTCACTCCAAATAGACAGCTAGAGCTTGCTGGCTCTGTAACATCCTGTATCTCACCCCAAAGGACTAAGGTATTTTATTCAGAAGACATTTTCTGCTCTGTCTTGTTCTAGTAGATTTAAATGTCCTTAGTGATACATTTGACACTTCGCTTATGAAACTTTCTCACAGCCCTGCAGATCTCACTGCCAGCCCAAGCTTTGCCACTATTCATTCCTTTCATCATTCCTGATAGAATGATAGAATCATTCCATTTATGATCCTGAGGAATTCCTCTCCCACTTATAAGTCTGCTATAACATCTTACCTTCTAAGCCAACCAACTTCTGCCACTTTTTTCATCTCACTATTGGCCTATTTTTATTATATTTTGAGTCTTGCTAATATTTGTAACTATTTCTATTTAAGTACAAGTAATTGTATTAATCACTCTACAAAAAACCCACAAGTTAATGAGTTCAATCTTCACACTAATAGTTGAAAAATCCAAGCTGACACTCCCCACTGCTAATGAGAAGCAGACAACACTGAGAGGGGTTCCAGTGCCACCACTCACCCACGGTACTGCTTTGTCTCATGCTGTGTGGTTGGTTCCACCTCTGTTCATCTGCCTTTATTTGTCCATGCTGCAGTCAGAGAGCACCAGGTGTCTTCTACTAACACATGCTAGCTACTGGAGTTACATCTTGCTGTTTGAGCACCAGCTTCATCCCAATACACCAGTCAGAAAAAGAGGGCAGACACTGTAGCTTGCTTCCCCTCAAGGCAACTGGGAGGGAGGACTTGCATCATTCTTGGTAAGATAAACACTATGATAGATTTGCCACATCTGTGCAGAGGATTAGCAAAACTTTGTGCTGTCCTCCATGAATGAGCAGCAGCCAGCTACCATCCAGCATTCAGTACTCAGCAGCTGGCAGAACTTCTCTTTGTCTTGATAAAAGTGTCTTTCACAGGTGGCAGGAACTGATTTAATCAGACTGTTGGAGGGAGCTCAAAAAAGTTTTCTCCTGTACAGATCAAAGTACACTAGCACTGTCTTCAGAGTAGTGATGGTTGTCACACAAATCATCTCCCAGCTTTCTCCAGGTCACTGCTGCATTTGTGACAGTCTCTTTACTCAGATCAGCCTCCAGAGAGCACGGCACACACAGAACCCTCCAACATCACCATGCTGCTCTTCTGAGCCTGACCTGTGACAGGAGCTTCCTAAGGCTGTGCTGACCTCCCTGTGCTCTACAAGATGCCTCTGAAAACCTCACTCTAAACTTCAGGGTTTATTCAGATCAATTTATTCACAGTCAAATTGCACTCCTATTCCAGGCTGCTGTAGATGCATGTGGTGAGATTTTGAGGGGAACAAGACACAGGTGGCAGCTGACTTCAGCTCTGCTTGGTCTCTGTGTTATTTTCCATGTTGAGGTCAAAGAACTGTATCTTCCCTGGTTGCTTGTACTGTGCACAGATTTAGGACCTTTATTACCTATTAATAAGTAAAAGAACAGTGATGTCTTCACATGACGAAAGTAAAGGATTTTTTTAAAAATTAAAGAATCTTGAAAGATGAAAGAATTTGTTTTCTGTTGGAGATTATAAAATCCAAAATGAATACAAAAATGTCAGCAACAAGATTTCCAGTACACAAGTCTTCTCTTTTAAGGAGGCCTTTCTCATTCCGTGCATTACGGATGTTTAAATGAAAGGTTACACACAGGGTCATCAACAAGGCTCACAATGCCTCCAGCCTTACAATACACTCCACTTCAAAGGGATTGGCTGCATTCCTGAGCCTTGTACCAATAAGCACTAATAACACTGAAAAATGAAAACTGAACCAGATGTCTCCAATAGCATTGATTCTTATTAGCTGTTCACAGCTATTCTTACACCTCTGGGCATAACGAGGCAGAGCCACATTGGGTGTGTGGCTGTTGAGCCAGTAATGCCATTGGAATGCTCTCACGCTGCTGTGAGCTGCATTCTTGACAGACTGTCTCCATTATGATCTTAAGAAAACTTCTTTAAAATGTCATTTAAAAATGCATCAAATATGTAAACTCTTAATCAGGATAGGATTTGACAGTAACATGTACTTAAAATTAACTGAAAAGAGTGACCAAATGGACAGTAGTAGTGACCCATACATTTATCTGTGCCTTGCTGCTGATCCCAAAGCAGTTGAGGACGCCCAGAATGAGTTTAGGGCAGGTCTGTGGCAAGAAAATAGAAGAATGGCAAATAATAGTAAAAAAAAAAGTATGCTGCTATGCTGTAAATACCCCAAGCAGACAAGTAACAGCCATAAGCTCTTTATACAATCTGCTCAGTGAACGGAAGTGAAACTGCTTTGGTACAACCCACAATGGCAATGAGTATCTGCATCCTTGTCCAGAAAACCAGAGCCTCTTTGGGTTTGCAGAACTCACTTATCTGCCTGGTTTTCTAGTACACTCTTGTTCTTGGACATCATCTTTCTGCCTAGGAAGAAGGCAGACTGGGAGTCCACAGGGAACAGATTTTAACATCATTTAATTCACATACCATGAAGATTGCTCCTGCTGCAGAAGTAGATAATAATTTTATTCTGAAAATTGATAGTTCAAGAACACCTTTCAGAGTGCACCAGAAACCTCTGTGACAACAGGAAAGGGAGAGCTAGGTAAGGAGAGATGCTGTGAAAGGGGAGATACTGATGTAAGCAGAGCTGAAACAGCTGATAAACTCTGTGTCCTTTCAGCTGCCAATCCAAAATATTTTCTGTCACTAAGGGCTACCCAGTGAGGTGGATCCAGATGCTTCATCTAGATTAAGTTTAAAATTAAGAAAACAGTAATAAAAGAAGATTTTCTTATTAATAACTGAAGAATCTATTCTCCTTGGTTAATGTAGAAGTTGCTGGTGCAGGTAGCATGAAGATCTTTGATACTAAAGGGACCCAGTCCCCACAGTACAACTTGAAGACCACGAGCCCAAGTCCTGCCATTGCAGCTTCCAAAGCAATGCTGAGATACAGCTTAAATTAGCAAAGGAGAGTGCCATGTTTGCTGAACTGGCCAGGACTTTAGACCTCTTGGCTGAGTAACAAGAACTCCAATAAAAACTTTATTTTGAATTTGATAAAATGGCTCCCCTAGCACTCACTAGCCGGGGAGATGGGGACCATGTGCAGCTAACATGCCATGAGCCTAGTCCCCCCACCATGGTGGTGCCAGGAGGTCCTGTGCATCCCTCCCTGACACCCCTGTCTAACTGGGCAGCATAAAGTTGTGTGTGCTATTACTTTCTTTGGAGACAGAGCCAAAGAATCACCATGTAGGTTCTTTACCAGTTGGCCATTAAGCATTCTCATAATAAATCTAAACAAACACCCCAAAGACCCCATAAAAGCAGACAACACAATGATTACCAAAGGGAAGGAAGGTCAGAGAAGAAGAAAGCTAAAAAAGGCCTCCATGGAGCAGCTGTCCACATTAATAGCACAGGCAAAAGCACAAGACCTTCTGCTTCAAGAGAAATTCATCCCCTGCTCTGCTTCCCCACTTCCCAGTGCCAACTAACTCCAGAGTTACTCTAAAGGCTATGCAGTGATGAAAAGCACAGTAAAGGAGGAAGCAAGAATGAGTGCATCAAACAAAGAAGTTTCAGAGAACATGTATTTATTGTGTTCACTTGGATGCATTGGTGAATAGCAAGTGAAGAATCATTCAACTAATTGGATGGAGCTCAAGGTAGACAGACAAATTTAGTACTTAACCAGAAGTAAGAAACGCTGCAATGACTTGTAAAACATGTCTGTTGGATCTTGGTTTCAGCCATCCCCACTTTTGTTCGTAAAATCCGTTCCACTAGTTCTGTATTGGGTAATACCCCAAATGAGATTATTTTACACACAACTATATTTAATTTGCAGTGAGGGGAACACCTTGGTTTGTTTTATGTCAACATGCCTGTTTAATTGGGCTTCTGATTATTTAATATCACTGCTGAAGAGGTAGTTTTTATGAAGCACAAAAGAAAATTTAATGAAAATTATTCACAAGCCCAACTTCTGACTAGTAAAATCAAGAGCTTAATGTAAGAGCCGAAGTCCCCATCTGCTACTTCTCTGAAAAGAAGACCCTACATGAAGGATTTATTGTGACATTACAATGCTTGATGTCAAATAATCTAGCCAGAGGAACAATATTGCCCTAAAGAGAGCCATCAGGCCCAGTGTGACATGGGTATTTGAAAGGATTAACTGCACTTAAATCAATATGGGCAATGAAAACAGAAATAACCAATCTCTTGGCCGCTCAATTATTTAAGACTGTTTTTAGTCCCCACAGAATGGAATTAAACGCTTGTTTAAGAGGACTGACAATTAGATCTATTTCTTTAATGTCAAGATAAGAACATGGGATCTGTGACTGCAGTACAGAATGAGGAAGTGGCATCTTCCAGAGAGGAACATGCAAAAAGGAGAGTTTGGGTGTGACTGGCAAGGGGCTTTCCTGGGGAGGGAACCCAGCTGCTCCCCACTGGCACAGCCACTGTACACTGCCTGAGAATCACAGAATCACAGAAGGGATCAGGCTGGAAGGGACCACAGCAGGTCATCTAGTCCAAGCTCCCTGCTCAGCCAGTGTCATCCTAGAGCACATGCTACAGGGTTGTGTCCAGATGGTTCTGGAATATCTCCAGAGAGGGAGACCCCATAACCTCTCTGGTCTCTGTTCCAGTCACACATCTTGGAGAGAAGTTCTTTCTCGCGTTCAGGTGGAACTTCCTGTGCATCTGCCATTTGTCCATTGCCTCTTGTCACTGCTCAGCACCATCAAGAAGAGCCTGAATGGCTCTTGGCATCCTCCCTTCTTGGCATCCTCCCTTCAGACACTGATGAGTTCCCCCCTCAGTCATTTCTTCTCAAGGCTGAACAGGCCAACTCCACTCCTCAATAAGAGAGATACTTTTGTCCCTTAATCAAATCTGGGGCCCTCTGCTGTATCTGCTCCGGGAGCTCCCTGTTTGTCTTGCACTGAGGAGCCCAGAACTGGACACAGCACTCCAGGTGTGGCCTCAGCAGGGCTGAGGAGAGCAGCAGTATCACCCTGTTGGCCTCCCCAGCCATGGCAGTGTCTGTGGCTGCTGCCAGCCTGTGCCCAAGGCTCGCTGTGGCAGCACGGGGCAGGGCCAGGGGCGCACAGCAGGTCCTGTGGCAGTGCTGGCCAGGTGGGGCCGGCCACACACACACCAAGCCCTGCCCCAGGGGCCACACACACACCAAGCCCTGCCCCAGGGGCCACACACACACCAAGCCCTGCACCAAGCCCTGCACCAGGGCCCTTGGCTGCACCTGGGAGCTCAGCAGGAAAGGCTGCATCCACAGTCAGCTCCTTGGCTGTCATCTTCCCTTCCTAGTGCTATGCTTGAGGAGTATAAAACACAGGCTTTAAAATTCACAGAACACTAATAACTGAGTGTTATTGCAGCTGACAGCACAAATGTAAGATCATTTAATTGAAGTGGACTGACAATTTCCCAGTTATTTGACTTTTGAAAACTTTGTCAGACCTATCCCAATATTGTTTTTAAGACCTTTTTAAAATGTTTTACAGAGCAACCACTGTGACCTTTCCTGCTGATACTATTTCTCCTGAGGTGTTTGTTCATCTCAAATGCAATGAAAAAATTCCTGGTGTGAAAACTTTTAATAAGAAGTTGTATTTTCAGATGATAAAAAGGAGGTCACAGAGCAGGATGTATGCAAAGCATTGAATGTTCAACCATCATATTGCAGATACCCTAAGCTACAGGGAAATATCAGAATGCATGTGGTCAGTTAGAGTTCCTGGCCTGAAAAACTGAGAGATGTTCTTAAATTGGAGACAACCCATTGCACCAGAAATTTGAGGAAAATAAGTAGTTCTAGTCACTGTTGTCCATCATGAATTTCAGGTTTTACAAGGCTTCTGTGAGAGGCAGGACAGATAAAAAGTCTGATTTTTGATTTTTAGGCTGCTTTAAAATACAGCAAGTCTCTGCAGAAGCTCTTCTCTGCTTGGTAACCAACATATCACAGTAATTCTCAATGTGACATAAGGACTTCTTGCTGCTGTTGAGCTCCTAGTGATGATAGAAAAGCTCTTCCTAGATCTTCTGCCCCTTTTATGTATTTTTATCTCTCCATTAAAATATAATTTGATATTAATTCCTTTTAGCCAGGAAAAAAGGCGCTGTCCAGAAAAGCTGATGCTTTTCTAAGTACTTTTTAAAAAACAATTTGTGAAAATGTATTGCAGAAAATCATTACTCATAATCTTTGTCTTGACAATTATAAGCATAATAGCTTGGGGGTATTGTTGATTAATGATTTCTGTTTCCTCTGATGTTCTTGTCCTAACTTGTCCACATTTCGGAGTCATAGACTAAAGCGTCAAAAAAAAAAACCCCAAACAAAAAAAAAAAAAACAAACAAAAAAAAAAAAAAAAAAAACCAAAAAAAAAAAAAACCAAAAAAAAAACAAAACAAAACAAAACAAAACAAAACAAAACAAAAAAACCAAAAAACAAAAACACCAAAAAAAAAACCAGTTGTCACTTTGTAATCAGAGACATAGATTAAAATCAGCAGATTTTATGGTTTATATGTGTCCTGCCAGCTTTGCATACAATTCTCAACTTCAACATTTGCCATTGATCAGCTGCAATGATGAGCCTTGCACTCTGCACGACTGGTTTTGTTGTCACCTCACTAGTTATTTTCATGTCCTTATTTTTCTGATCATCACAAAATTATTTATTTCCTCATCTCCTGCATCAGTAGTACAGAGTTGCTCATTCTTCTTTAAAGCATTTGGATCACTTTGTCCTTCCTGCCCTGTAACTCTTCACACATTTCATGGCAGTTCCACCAAGGCTGGGCACACATCTTTCAGCCACACATGGAGCCCTCTAAGCTGCAGTTATACTGATGCTAGCATTATTATTATCTGCCCTGATCTGCTGACAGTCTTGGTATAAGACCATTCACAATAGGTAAAGATCACATAGGTCTGCAGAACATCAAGTATCAATCAGCTGGTGCTGGTCCACATGGTCAGAGCAGTCACAACACATCTGCAGCTGAAGCACTGCTGCTGCTCTGATAGCCACAGGTGCATATTTGCCATCGCAGCCTGTGCCTGTAATCACAGGCAGGCACGAGGAGAATGCTCTGCCCTGCAGAGATGAGCACTCCTCGAGCCACAGTG
This sequence comes from Vidua macroura, assembly GCF_024509145.1. Classification (NCBI taxonomy): domain Eukaryota; kingdom Metazoa; phylum Chordata; class Aves; order Passeriformes; family Viduidae; genus Vidua; species Vidua macroura. Next base: position 361,694 of record NC_071591.1, on the reverse strand, counting down.
AGGGCCAGACACAGTGCCCACCAGGGAAAGGATGCTCTGCTGTGGGCATCTGCTTTACCAGCATGTTCAGGTGGCTAGCTGAGAGCTGCAGGGTCCCTTTTCCAATCCTTTGGAAACAGTTCAATAAACCTCATGGTCACATGGGCTGTTTTCTGTCATATAATGTCAAGGTACTAATAGTCATGCTTGGTAAGATTTGCATTAAACTATGTGTTTATACAGGTTAGAGGCAGAAAAGGCAGATTGGATTTGTTTGTGGTTTTCAGAATATCAGAATTCAGAACTAAGGCAGAAATTCAGAGGAGAGAAGTTTTTTTTTTCTCCAGCATGGACTTATTCTATGAATTCAAATTTGGAGCATTCTTTCCCTACTAGCTTACTTCTACAGCACCTGAAGCATTTGGATCTTGAATATTTGTGATATTTCTGACATTATGTTAGAGCCTGTGAAGCTGAGAATTAGCTAGTTCAGCCAAAAATGAGCAGGCAGACCACCAGTGAGCTGTCCAGTCATGGAACTTGAGAGGGACTGGGAAGCACAAGCCCCACTGTGCCCCCGCTGCACCGACCTTTGCTGTCAGCACAGCTCTTGGGCACTGGAACAAAAAGGGAATCTCTCCCTCACTCCCCTGACTCCAAGACTGGATTTCAGCCACACTGACACAGGCACAGAGAGCTCTGTTTTACTTTCAATCCTCTTCTACTCAATAGGAGTTATTGTTACTTCATGCTGCACGTAAACACTGTTAAAGACGCTGGCTGCAACCTAGGAAATACTTGTGCAGAGCTGGTTCCACACTCCTCCCCTTCCCACTCCTTGACCTGAAGGCGTTTTCTAGTTCCCCTGGTAGGAAGACACAAGTCTCAGCAGGAGAGCTTCAGCTGAGTTGAGGAGGAGTCGCACTGTGTTTTCATCCCTGTCCCGGTTGTTTTGACCCAGTCACCTGTGGCTGCTCCCTGACAGGGCTAGTTCGTGCCTGCCTCTTGCCACTCGCTGAGTGGGAGAACTCACCTCACTCAGACTGTGCTGTCGCTTTTATTTTCTTGACAGCAGACTGGTCTGACATGGTTCTTGTCACTCAAGTGGTGTAGAGCACAGATCCCTTTAATCCATCTAACAAGAAGTTCTCTTGTCTTCTCTCAGCACCAAAGCTAATTACAAAGCAAACCACAAGTGTGTGGTTTCATGCAGGAATATAAGGAAAGAAGTGTTTGCATGAGGGTGTACAAAAGAGCCAGACAGTCTGTCATATTTTGCCTCCTTTCAGCCCAATTTCTGCACCTGACAGAAGACAGGGCACAGTTTAAATGAAGCTCAGTAGTTAGAGCCTCAGCTGGGCTCACCTCTCCTGATGCCAAACCCCTGTCTCTGTGGCAGGCCAATGCTGTGACTCCTGACACAGATTTTCTTCCACAGGCTTTGCTGCCAGCTGCAGCAGACTCTGCCCGTGGTTCTGTGTCCTCCTCATTCACAGAATGGTTCAAATCATGGACCCCCTTCACAGGACCCGAAATTTTCCACCTATAGGCATGTCCAGCTGTGACCACTATTCCTGTGGCAAACTGAAGCTGATGCCTTTGATTCTCTGTGCCAGGGGTCTTTCCTTATTTTTGAAGTTTCAGTAGAAGAGAGATTCAATTTTTTTCCAGATGAGAAAATAGGGAGGTTTTCCCCTTATTAATTATTCCTGCTGTTCTTTAGCATCATAACAAACCTGGAGCACTTTAATTCTCTTCTTTGTCAAGTTGCTGATTGATTGACAAGAAAATAAAATTAAACAAGACAAGAATTTATCCAATGCCTGTGCTTGTTACTTGTCTTGGTAGTTGAGATCTGTGCAAAATAATTGGAAATACAGTGATGTCTGCTTAGGCAGAAAGACAAAGAATGAGCAAGAAGTAAAATAAGTCTAATCTTCCTAATTGTTCTCAGCCCAGGGAACAAAGGGCCAGGAAGGAAGGAGCTGGTGGAACAGTACGTTATTTATTCTCTTATGAAGAAATCTGACTCAGACTGTGTGTTTTGGAAGGAGTGTGCTGGACATGTTTGAAATCAACATTTTACTTTGTGACTATACTGTTAGTATATGGTGTGAGCACAACTATAAGTAGATGCACAAGAGCACAGAATTTGAATCACGTCTCTATCCTTTGTAGCTGTCTACTGCATAAAAAAATATAATTCCTGTCTATAAGTTACAGAAATGGAAAGGAGAGGATGTAAAAGAACAAGCTGTAAAATCCAAAGCATAGATCAAAACTCCATTCCAACAAGTAGCCAGATCTTTCTGTCCTGCATTGCTCCTGTGTACAGAATGCACTGCCCTGGCCATGCACCTACAGAGGTTCCAGTGACCCATCACCCCCGTTTGTGGGAAGGAGAGCCCTGTGGCTGAAGGGTGTCAGGGTTGAGCCTTGCTCCTGCAAACTGCCCGCTCGCCTGTCTTGAAACTGTGCCCAAGCTGCTCCCCTCACCAGCACACTCTCTATCCTATTTATTATGGAAAATGGTGGAGATAGTTTAATCAGTGGCAAAGTGGGGTGCTGGTAGCCCTGGGTCTGCCCCAGCTGAGGGATGGAGCTGGCACTGCAGGGGAGACCATGGCTGATGATTTTTGCACTTTGAATCTCCATGGGCTTGGTGTTCCCAGGAGGAAGCCCATCTCAGATCTGAGACACATCTCAACCCAGGCTGGCCAGGCAGTGCTGTTCTTGCAGAATACCCCTTATTTGGTTCATTTGTCAGGACATAACACAATCAGGAATCCTTCAGAAATCTCACCTGATGTCTCTTCTGCATTAATGTGAACAAAATTGGTGGAATCCAAATTAAGATACTCTTTATTCATAAAAGGCATGGCACATCAGAGCTGGCAGTGACATGGTTTTTGTGGGCCTGTTTGGAAGCAGGGGCAGTTCTGAAGGCAGCAGAGAGGCAAAGAGTGTTTGTGCAAACAGTGAGGGAGAGAGGAGGGGTGTTCTGGTCTCTTTTGCCCAGAAGGAATGGAAAGCACCTGCAGCACATCGTGATGGACCTCTGAGTGTCTGCTGGGGAATCGGCAGGTTCAAACTAATTCTTATTTCTAGAAGCCAATAATTCTGCTTGTTCCTATATGAAACACAGGGAGTGACTTGAAATGTGATCCTATTTCAAAATACACTTTAGCTGCAATAAAGCAGCATTTCTGAAGTAAAGTCTTTCCTGTCTGTCACTATGGCAACCTGTGCAGTGCAGTGCAGCAGAACCTGCACTGGGGCTGCATCCCCCGCTTGTGTCTGAGGGTGATCCCATACAGCAAAGAAGCAAACACTGGTTAAAATCTTCAAAAAGATGTTGAGCAGGACTTTTCAGCAAACTGAGGATTGACAAACAGCTGCCTGTTAAATTACCCTTTGGAAATCTTTTCTGATCACATCACTCCCCCAGCCCCTCACTGCTGTGACAGGGGTGATGGCTGGCAGCTGGGCTTTGGAACAAGTCCAAGAATTGCTGCTTGCATATTTGTAAGACCACTAAGAACTTGTTAATATTGCATTATTTACTATTAAATAGCAAATTAAGCAAAAAAACCTTTCAAGAGAGAACTCCTCAGATAAAAGGCTTTAGTGGTACCAGAGTCTCAGGCATGAGAAATCACATTCTGTCTTTTTATTCTATTTTTAAGGAAATACAGAATGATTGCATGGTCTAAAGACAGATGTTGGTAAACATTTCTGCTGGCAGCCCAGACTTGTCAGGAAAACACCAGTTTTGTTTCACCACTTCTGACCAAAGTATATTTTTCTTAGAACGTCTGCATTGAAAAGTTTATTCCAGGTTGAGAAAGGGAAAGAAAAAAGGCCCTTTTCAAAAGACATCCTTTTTCTTGTGTGATGTCTGAGGATATTTACAGATTATTAAGTACCGAGGTTATTAAGTATTTTTGTTTTGTGTTACAGAAATTAAAATCCTTTAAGAAGTAAATTCAGGCATTTTGCTGGAAACAAACATCCTGAGCTGCAAGTTAATGCCAGTTCTGCAGGCAGAGTTCTCAGAGTGATAAACATTTCTAACATACTTACTGAGGCTGATCTGCCATTCACCCAGGGTCTGCTCCGGAGACTGATGGAGCAGACAACAGCCTTTCCCTAAAGCCCCATGAGGTTAGGTCTAGCCCGTGTGCAGACAGCCCTAAAAATGGGTCCTAAATTGCCAACATATCTACTAAAACTTCTATTCCCTCCGCTGGACCAGAAGCAAAACTGCCCCTCTCAGCATCCTGGAAAGCCCATCTGTGAGCAGAACATTTAGATTTCTTTTTTAAAGCACAGAGACATAAAAAATACTGCACAAATATATGAATAACTCAGCAAATATGCCATAACTTAAAAAAGGAGCAGAAATAAGTCCATGTCTCCCATAAATATGGGAGAAAAAGACATTCTGTTTGTCTCATTCAAAAAAAAAAAACTCTTCAGAAGTTAGAAAAGAAACATTAAATGTAGAAAATATATCACATGTAAGATTAATACCAGTATATGTTTTTAAGGATGTGGTTACTTTGTTTCTAGCTTCGAGGAACTCATGAGCTGTGTGAATGCAAGGCTCCAAGTCTTGGTGGAAACAAAGGGTCAAATCCCTCCGCTTGAGTCTTGGATGGCCAACCCCAGACCCAGTTCTAAGCCTTGTTCTGGCCTTTTCCTACAAGTGAGGTCAAGCCTACGAGGTTTTATGCTCCAGAATGCTGTTACATAGCAAATGTTGAAGTATTCTTCACAGCATATTTGGAAATCCCATTTTAAATTTATGCTGAGAGAACATTAGTGGTAAGGTTGCTTGGAAAACTGATACCCATTCTCTGCTCTGAGAACACCATGCCCTACAGATGCTGTCAATTATGCTGAAGGAGAAGAGACTTGATCAATTACACTTAAAGTTTTTGGGTTGGTCAATTATGTTTGAAAGTTCTTAAAGTTGATAGAAGAAAACAATAATTTTGTTTCTAGAACGTGGAATAAGGTCATAATCTGCTTGTGGGTATTCTACAAACAGGAAAGAGGACACATTTACTTAATAAATGATTCACCATGAATTAGACATCAAATATAGACAAAAATAATGTTCATTAATGCAGCCATGACTCAGCCTTCATTGTTTCAGCTGTTGCTTTCTCTTTGAAGTGGCATTTTATTAACAAAAAATCAATAAGAAGATATTAGGTGCTTTCTTATTATCTCTATGATCAGTGTAATATCATCTGCTGAGATAGAGGACCAAGAGATAAGAAAGAAGAACCCCAAAATGTAGGCTCCAGAATTTCAGTGCACAAAGGCTAAAAATTATTCTTACACTAAAAAGGCATCTAAAAATAATAGTGGAAAAACACTGTCCTTTAGCCAATGCTCCAGAAGGCACAACAGGGTTCCTAGAGAATTACTGGAACTGAGATGCTCAATAGAAGCAATTATTAAATATTATGAATGCTCCAGTTATAATAACTACATCCTTTCAAAGCAGGTCACTCCAACCTCCCTTCACTGCTACCTCTTTAGGCCCAGTTGTGGAATAAACCAGATTGTTACTGGAATGAATTTGTGGTGTAGATTACTTTGGAAAGAGCACTATGAAATAACTGGGGAGATATTTTTATCTGCACACCCAGGGCTTGGGGCTGGCCCAGAATTCTTGTCCAACTGCTGGACATTATCTCGCACAATTATGGACGCAAGATTGGCTCTTGGTGCATTTCTGTGCTCGGGATTTATAGAAGATGCGTTTTCATTAAAAATGGCTGAGTGGTAAAGATGGAGACAAAGACAGTGAAGGTGAACAAAAAGACCTGGATATTTATCAGAAGGTTTGGCATAAATATGGTGTTGGTAGAGGGTTTCAGCTGTTTTGTGTCTCAGCAACAGTTTAGACAATAACATTCATATCACAGAATGGTGTAGATAATATCTGCAATAAAACCGTGTCTTTTATGTTCACGGGCAGACAAAGCCGGGGAAGCACATTGATAAATGAAACGGAACCTCTGCATTTCCTTGTGGTGGAGCTCCCTCTAGCTTATAGCATTAACCCCGTGTCTGTAAATCATATTTGCTCAAACTCCTACCTCCATTTTCAAGGTAGAAAAGGCTTCTGATTCTGTATTCTTGGAAGCATTTATGACATTTATAATTCGTTTGGAAAAAAAACGTCCCTAAAGCTGAGCTGCTAACTGAATGGCATTAACAACAATGATGACAGTAAATTCCAGACTTTTTAAAAAAGCAGTATAGAGAAAAAATTTGTGACATCAGGGGATGTGACTGTCATAAGCACCTTTCTGCCTCTTCCAACTTTATTATCTTTTTTTTTCACATATAGAAATATACATATATATCTCCACCCACTTAGTGGAGACAACTAGCCATTTCAAAATGGCAGTGAGAAAGCTAGGGACATTTTGCAAGGTAAATTTATTTGTTAAATGAATAACAGTGCATTAAATAACAAATTAGTCAGAAGAATCCCAATTTATCAAAAATAGTCTATTCACCTTTATTTATTGATAAGAACAAATCATAAAAAGTAATTAAGCAGTATCTTAGTCTGATTAAGGTATCACCATCACTTCTTTTGTGCAGGATAGTTTCTTTTAGTTGCAGAATCCACACATGTTCCTCTCTTTAGGATTCATCTGTTTTTCAAGGCTGAATTAATGGGTATAAACACTAACTACACCTTTAAAAAAAGTGTAGTGAATGGTCCATTATGGAAACATTGTTTTGCTGAAATGCTAATTTGTGTAGATTAAGAAGACATTTCTGAAGAACAATATCCAAAATCTGATATGAAGCCTAAATAACTGCTGAAATGATAAGCAGGCAGAGCTAGAGAAGAGTTAATTAAAAATCTCCAAGGCAACTTATATTCCTTTGTCACGAAAGAAAGGCTATGCTGCTGATACTGTACCTGGAAACTGAAAAATCACCAGCTGCTGTAGCTAAGCAGAGAATAGAAAAGGATTTACTGGTTAGCAAAGTCACAAATATTCTGCATTATAAATGCATTTGGCCACATTGCTTCATAAATATTGCTCCCTGGGTTTTCTATTTAACTTCAAAACTACTTATCCTAAGCTCCTGAAAAATTAGGTTCACTCATGTTAAAATTAACAACAAAGAATTGGCTTACTGCAGACTTTGAAGAATCTGATTCAATAAGAATAAATATTAAATTCTTATTGAACACTGAGACAAAATAGACGCTTAACCTAACTTGTTTGGGATTCAAAAGCCTAATGAAAAACAAAGCTGTAATAGTCTTTAGGGCTAAAACTGTGTCTGAATTATTATTGCTGCTCCACCACCCCAATAAATTAATATATGAGAATAATTTTATTTTTTAAAAATTAAATATGCTATTTAGATGTGTTAGTGTGCTGAGATTTAGGAACGGAATGCTCTGAAAACTCTTCAATCAGTATGCCAATTTATCTGCTAAACTACAGCACTGATAAAAGTTTAAAAAATGTTATTTGCTGCAGTTTTACTCTTTATTAGGTAATGGGAAGTAATCCTCCACAGCAACTGCTGTAATTCAAATTTCATTTGAATGTATCCTAAACAGATGAGTGAAAAGCAAAAAATACTGTTTTAAAGGGAAGAATATCACACTTTGTTCCATCATTTCTCGTTGTGAATGTCATTGATCCTCTCAAAGTGTTTTAGGATTGTATCATAATTAAAGAAACACAAATTAGATTAAAATGTTCTCCAATAAATGCAGTATAATTTAGGATGAGTTTTACAGGTAGAACTCCACAATCACAGCCTATTAGTGATGGAAAATTAAAATAAAGAAGTCTTTTAAAAAAAATTTTTTTCTGTACCAGGCAGTGTGGGTGCTCCTGTTTGGAGTATCAGCATGACAATGAACTGTGACAAAATACCTTGATTTACTGCCCTCATGTTTTACAAAGAATTCTTGGTTTTGAACGACTCGGTGTCAAAATTGCACATCCAGTTTTCTGAGCTTTTTGAATTATTTTTCCTAGTTACTTTCCTGTTACATGCTGAAATCAGTCTCTATCATCAAAGTTTGGAGGAGGTTGAGAGGGCTTGCCATCCCTCAGAATTTAGGGGAATTTTCCGATTTCAAAGCATTTAGTCCGCATGTGATCTAACAAGATTCTTTTCACCTTCTTGTTTTGAAATGTGTCACACAATTTAAACTTACAAACAAGTACAGCTTACTGTGGAGGTCAGTAATCACAAATTCTTTTGAAATGGGTATTACACTTGGAACCACATCTCATCATCCTAGGTACCAATAGATTTGATAGTCATGCACAGGCACAATTGAGAGGCTCTTTTTATGAAACATGCTATTAATAAACCCACATTCCTTAAATCAGTCTCAATACAGAGTATTTGCAGCAGATTCGTAACTGCTGGCCTTTCTTAATGATCTGTATAAACCAGACATTGCTCTAACGATTTCAAGAATGAAAATTGGTTATTTGAAGCTTTTTTTTTTCATAAAAGGTAACTATAATTATACACTGCAATACTTTAAAAGGTCAAAAGCAGAATACAGAAGTCCTACGAAAATGTGTGAAATGACACTATGTCAGTGTTGTAAGGTACAGTGCCTTCCTTATATGAAAAGACCTTATCTTTGAATGATTTCTGCTCTGAAAATGCTTTGCAGCTGATATGATTAGTCAAAAAAAAATTATTTATTTTGTAGCCCATGTAGAGAAAGTTGTTATACACATGCTCACATCCAGCTTGGGTTTGCTCTGAGCTTATAGTAATCAACACCTTGGAAAATTAGAAGAAAAACATGACAACAATAGATAAAATGCTGCAACGTAGAATCAGTTGACTTAGATTGGAACAATTTGGCACAAACATAGTGTGTTTATTTTTTAATCCTTTTCGGCAAACATTTTCAGACAACATAAACCAATTTTTTTTAGTTTAAAGGCTTGTCCTGTAGTTATGCACACAAGTGACTTTATGTACAAAATATAAGACAAAATTGTGAAAGTCCTTTCAAATTTATATTTTAAAAGAAAATTGTTCTTACCCAGTTGAATATTATAATTTTATTCTGTGGATTCCTTATAAGGATTTCTTTTTATTTTCAAAATTCTGTTAACACTAAACCTGCAACTTTCTGCTTCTTCTGGAGTATTATTTCATCACTAAAACTATGGTGCTCCCATGACTGAGAAATCTATAGGGAAATTCTCTTTTTCTCTATTTGCTATATTTCCCCTACTTGCTACAATAATTTTGAAGCTTCCAAAATTAATTTCTAAACTGTATATAACCCTGAAATATTTGCCCAGGAGATGACACAAATCAGGGCAAGACAGTACCTCTGAGGAGAGAGAACATGCATACATACATCCCATCAAGTATATTATTCATGCATCCAGGGACACAGGAAGCCTCTGTATAGACAGGAGTGTGAAGAACCAGGGAGATAAAAAATAAAAAAGCCAAAAGAGACTGCAAAAGCCAGCAGGAAAGGCAGAAAGGCAATGCCACTGCTTCCCATGCAGGGTAGGGCTCCAGGATGGGTCACCACAATGTCATTATATATCACCTACTGCACAGAGATAGGATGATTTGTAAGTGAAGAAGACAGCTAACACGAATTTTAACTTAGCTCCACAAATAATTTGCCTTACTCCTGCATTTTGAGCTGTTTGCCACAGGTAAATAGAAATGGCCAGCTCAAGCAGGATGTTCTGCCCCCCCAGCCCTGGAGAGCAGCTGGGGGGGGTCCTGGGAGGGGGGGCTGTGCCTTCTCCTGTGTTCATCAACTGCATGAAAATCATGACTCTAACAGCAATAATTTTATTTCTTGGGCTTCTCTAACTCCGATGTAAACTGGGAGATAAATTGTTTGAACTATTTGTTTCAATTTTTTTAGTTGATAAGTGCTACCAATTTTTCTTTAAAACATATTTTTAAATACTTAAGAGCTAGGAAGGTCTATAGCAGATAGCACAAGGGGGAAGGAGACACCCTCACAATGATACAGTGAGCAAAGTCCAGAGATACTGGGATATTTCACTGATTTCTGGACAGCACTCTATTTGTGTGTGTTTTCCTTTTGTCTTTCATGGTGACTAATACAGTTCCTTTTTCTCATTCTAAATTTTCTCTTTTGAATTAGACTTTCAGCTTCTGCATTTTAACATTCAACAGCATTTTTCAGGTTGGAGTATTCAGATAAGCATTCTTAAAAAACAGGCATCAAAACTATATCACATGCCTTAAATCAGACACCCTCTTTTCTACTCACAAATGTTGACATAATCTTCTGTAGAAATGCATTTTTATGCCATATGCAGATATCACATTCAGCAAAACTAGTACTGCCCCAGATTCCATAACTCAGATCACTCACAGGTAATGCCCCAGCAGAGCCTTTGTTCTTGGCTGGGTTCTAGTCCCACTTCATTCTTTGCTCACTGAATTTTCCTCTACCTCAGCCAAGTTATATCCTGCCCCTTCCCATACTCAGTGGCTCACTCCTCAGTCTCTAAAGGCATTTGGGGCTAGTTTGTGCAGCTGCAGTCTGTCACTCGTGTATCCCTGCAGTTCAGTGCTGCCTGGGATGGCGCTGCGTGAGCAGTGTGAGCTGCTGATACACCTGGGCCAGTACTAGAGAGGGGCTGCCAGGATGAGCAGGGAAGGCAGTCATGCAAGAGATCTTATTTGCACATGCACTTACCTCCCGAGTTTAACAGATTGAAGCAGTCATAGGCAGGTTATAGATGAGCAATACATTTCTTTGCAAACATTTGCCTTAAGGAGAAGAGACTGATTTTTCTTGCATCCTCAGAAACAGGATCTGTTGCTCCACAAAACTGTATGTGAGCTTGTGAGAAACAGGTTTAGTTTAAAACAGGATTATTAACAGGCAGATCCAACTTCAGAAAAATTGTTGGTTTACACAATTATTACAGGATGTAAGAAAAAGTAATGCAAAGTGCACTAACCTGTAGTCGTACTGGGGCTGAAGATCTCAACAGATGAAGGCCAGCTCCTGAAGGCAGGTAGTATAAATTAACTTGCATCAACTGTTCTTGGTTAACTCTCATTTGAAGGCACAAAGACATCTTTTTCCTAGTCAACCAGCAGGCATTAAAAATATGGAATAAGCTAACGGAGAAACACGGAGAAAAAAATAAATATGTCTAAGGACACACTTATAAGGAGCTCCTCTTACATGGGGAATGTGAAGCGCATTACTTTATGTGCATTAATTTTCCAATGTTGTTTAGTAAAAGGAAGAGGTAAAAATTGTCCTCACACTTAGTGTGGCAACTCTCCCAGGACATCAGCAGGCTGAGGAGGCTGTATTCCTTGGGCTGGTGCTGCCCCAAGTGCAGACAACAGCAGGAAGAGGCAGAGAGCACTGGGAGCACTCACATCCCAGCTGCATCTCAGCCCTGTCTGTAGAGATGCAACCTCAAAATCAGAGATTTGCCTGTGACTGCTGAGGGTTATGACAAGCTTAGCACCTGTAATCTGCCTCCCAGCAGTGTGCCCCAGTGCCACTCCGGACAGGCTCACAGGCTGCAGTGCATGAGCAAAGGAATCTCTCCTTTCTTTCCCTAAGTCCATCTGCAACCCTCAGTCTGAGGCTGAGGCACAGGTGTGATAATAGTTTCACTGAAAGATTTCTGCTGGGAGCAAGGTAAGGACTGTCATTTCCCTAATGCCACTGCCTTTTAGAGGAGTTTATATATAGCAAGCATAGTATCATCTCTTTGGGTTTTTTTTGTTTTGTTATTAAATTGCACACGATCTACCAACTGAAATGTAAATTAATTTATGCTGCAAATTGAGCTTTGACTGTGTGAGCCTGTGTTGTGCTCAGTGAGAGAGCAAGCAGTGGTGTTTCACTCAGTGAATGAGTGACTCTGACAGGTCCTGTGTGCACACCAAGGGTCCGGCTCTGCTGTGACCAAGGCAGTGTCCCTGCTGTGTGCCAGCCTGCCACGTGCTCGCCAATGGCCTGAGAAGCTGGAGCTCTGCTTTGAGTTTGCGGAAAGTTTTTCCTACTGACATTCAGATTAGCCCAAAAATATTGTGAAAGAGTGTGATAGTGTGGCCAAGGGGAAAAGCAGAAAAGTTGCTCCTTTGGAGAATGGTAGATCTTAACAAGGGACATAAGGGAAAGCACTCCAGTTTTCATACAGCTTTACTTTTCCTTAGGGAAATAGTCACTCTTAAAGTTGCCTTTAGAGAAATACATGGGATTTGGTGGGGTGCTTTAATGTTCAGCCATCAGGATGCAAAGCAGGGGGTGCCCCTACCCATACCCCAAGCACACCCAGCTCCCTGGCATGGTGCCCAGACGGTGCCCAGTGCGTGGCTGGGGATCGAGCTGTGCTGTGCCCACCACCAATCTAACCTAAATGATCAGGACACTTTTCCATTAAAAATATCCTGAAGTATGAAGTTCAAAATAACTGTGTTGTTACTGTAAATAACAGGGTGTTTATTAATGAGTGAATGATGATACTAGTAAACTTTGATATATCATTATTAAATAATTTGCCAGCACATCCTGAATGAAATTTCCTAAAAAAACGCAATGAACTGAGCTGGAAAGAGTAGAAGGTGTATTTAATCTCTCTTTTCCCTTGCAGCTCTGCTTAAGCAGAGAGATGAATCAGAAGAAGACACAATTCAAAGACCCCCGTGGCCTTGTCTGTGCCTTACACACCGTAAAGGACTGCTGGCCAGCACTGGAAGGTTTTCAGAAGGATGAGAATTCATTGCTACATCCTTAAAGTCATACCTCAATGTTAATTTCTGAAGAATAAAGTCAAGAAGAACCAGTATAAATTCAGAGGCAGTTTAGTGTGACTGAAGCCAAGAGAAACTGATGTGTGATTTAAAGAGCTCATAAAAGCAGACAACTGGCTTTAGAATCTATGGAAAGCAATAAAGCAGTTAAAAATTCTCCCGGTTGCAATGCCTATAGATTTCCTTATCTGAAATTCTTTGGCTAAGGCCCTGGAGCAAATTGCAGGGCACGTGATGGGAGTTTTGTCTTTCAGCCCGGGGCTCCGGGGCAGCTCCCGGCCCCTCGTCCTGACCCCCTCGGCACACAGCGGCTCCGCTCTAGGGGAGCTTGTCTTGGCGGCAGCGTCTAGACATTCCCAGCTACTATCCTTCCTGACAGTCTCATGCCAGTGGTAATTTAAAAATTGTTTGGGATAGGCTGTGCCTCATAGACACAGGGAGCCAGTAATAACCCCCAGTTCAGTGACCCAGGTCGGATCATCAAACAGACGGTACAGGCAGGCTCAGTTCAGCCTTGGGTCAGGAATCATGACCTCCCCTGACCTTTTTTGTAGATTTAAAATTGTTTTGAGAAAGAGAAGAATAAAAAAAAGATACAACTCCAGGCAATTCTGGAAAGCAGTCCAGCTTCCTGTACTGTACACATGCATATAAGTAACATGTTTAAACAGATGCAGCTCTGGCAGGCCTGAAAAATTAGGATTTAGCTACTTTGTGCATTTTTTTTCTAATAGAGTGCACATTGCTTCTATTTACTTTGAAAACTTTGAAGTTAAAAGACACTGTATGAAAATATTATCATCACTACATTTACTTGCAAATGCAAATGCAAAAAAAAAAAAAAAAGAAAAGCAGGTAAATTTATTTTTAGAAAATTACAAATAAGATAAGCAAAAAAAAAAAAAAAAATCACTCTACATGGGATTTTTCAGATGTGTTACAGAAAACTGTCTGGTGTATCAGCAGTGTGTACCAGATGAAAAATATTAACACTGAGATTACTAGACAAATTACCTTGTAAGAGCAATATGCATACAAACATAGGCTGGTTGGTTTTCAAAGGTTTCCTTTGTGTTCATAGTATTCACAGTCACAACCAATAAAACAAAATATACTGGCACTCTCTTTGTGGTTTTGGTTTTGGAATTGCATAATGGTGACTAATATTTTCTCAAAACCTACTTTATAGTGTTTACTTAGCAGAATTTTCATGCACTGTACCTGGAAATTATGAAATGTACTTTGTGTGCTTCCAAAGGGTTGTGAAGGCTTAGGAAGAGGTTTACCAGTTTATGGAAAGAGAGCAGAAACTGTTTCTCCTCTCTTGGCTTTTATATGGGCTGGTACAGATCAGAAACACGTCAGCCAGGAGAGGGAAGGGAAGAGTAAAGTTACAGGAGCTCTCCAAGAAACATAAAAATATCAAGTGGGAAAATAAACTGCAAGCTCCAAAATGGCATAGGATTTTACAGGGGCAAGCTCAGTTTAACAACACCAAGGACATAAATACTTTTGCTGTTTTACAAAAGAAAAACGTGTAAATTTCTGTTACAGAAATGAGACTATCAGCAAAGCTCAGTACTGCTGTGGCACGGTGGGGCCCTGGGAATCTGGGCAGTTCCCAGTCACAGCAGCCTGTTCCCAGCAATCCCAGCAGCATGATCAGCAGGCTTCTGATCATGTCCAAGCCATCAGCACTGTCCTCACTGGCTGTGCACAGCTCCATCCCAGAGGCACAGGTAGCCTCTGGAGCTCCTGGTCTTGAAGTGAACACCCCTTGGAAATAGGCCAGGAGTTCTTACTGTGTCAAAGTTCTCTCTTCAGACTCTCATCAAACACAGGCAGCTGTCCCTGTGCTTACACACAGCCAGTTATATTCCATGTAGATTCTCAGATTGTCTCCTAAAGTTTTGGAGACGCACACCAATTACATTTTTTGTATTGATTTGATCTAATCATGGGAGCACAGGAAGGAGGGGTCCTACAGGTGCATCCATAATTTCCTAAGCCAGTCTTGGCAAGACAAAACTTTTTCAGTATAAACCACTCTTAGAGGGCTATTCCTCACAGAATTACTTTATTTTACTAGAGGTGTTTGCCACTGTTTTCACAGTGAGTTTAAGCAAATTCTGTAAAAGCCAACTCCTAGGTAAAATTCTTAGACTTCCTATTCCCACAGACCAGGACAAGAAAGGGGTTGTAAGGCCTGATGTCATCTCCAAGTAAGCAGAGAAACAATATTTGCTTGCCAGAAGCTATTCATACTACAAATGCTTTATAATTTTTTTTTTTTCTTCTCCAGACTTCTCTGGCAGCAGCAGTCACTGGAGAAAAGCAAATGGGAGAAGCAAGTGATTCCAGTAACTTGTCTTTCCTAGCACACTATGCCATGGCCTGACTCTGCTCAGCCTTTATGATGCAGAGCTCACTCAGCAAAAACCTTTGCTATCACTTTTTAATCAGTAATGGCAATTTAAAACAGTAGTTGTATGGTTTCTCTCCACCCTGTTCAAAGTATCCCACCTCCAGCCTTGCCCTTTTATTCCAGAGTATGTGCTCATTGGGATGTGCAGTGACAGTAAACCAACCCAAGCTCACAACTCACATTGACTGAATACAGCAAAAAGTTCTGGTTCCCAGGGAGTCCTGGAAGCTGCAAATTATTAAAGATTACCTGAAATTATTGTTCTCTATGCACCCAAAGATAAAGTCATGCTATCTGAGACAAGCACCACAGGAACAGCCCACCCCAGAACTTGTGCTACAAAGGTGCTTTCCTATCTTGAGACCTGAAGATATTGTCATGCTTAAATGGGAGTAAGAGGAGAAAGCAACAGAATTCTAGAGGCTAAAGTGATCATGGAATTGTGTCAAGGGACTTACACTGGGCCGTGTCAAGCTGCAGCCCATGGGATAGCCAGCACTTTCCCATAAAAGGTACAGAAATCTGAAAAACAGCAGTAAAAGAGGAAAATCAGTTTCGAGTGAGATACCTCCAAATACGAGGCCACAGCACTGTGTGCTCAACAGGGTTTGCAGGGGACTGGGAGGTGCCTGTGGCTGCAGACAGAGAAACATGATCCAGAGCAAGAGGAGCAGCAGTGCTGTGGCAGGGACTGGCTGGGGGACACAGCCCAGCACAGGACCCACCAGCCCCACACACCCCCAGACATCTCTCCCGGTCTCTCTGGGTTTACATCTCTCATGTTATGCTGGAAGTTTCCCTCTGTGGCTGCATCAGTAGCTGACTGAAACACAAACACTGTTAGTCTTTAGAGCACCCTAACAATAGGAGTTATGATGGCTCTGGAATCTACAGTGTTCCTGGTGCTAATAATTAGTTACTGTAATTTAAATAAAATATTAGTAGTGTAAATAATTAAATCTGCATGGAAACATCCATCAAGAGACCAGGCAACAAAAAGAAAATCGCTTCTAAAACTTAACATCAAATTGATTAAATTTTAAGGCCTGAATTTCTGCTTCCCATGGGAGCTGGTATAGGAGAGCGAGGGTAGAGCCAGCTAGATGCTATTGTGTTTCTATGGCAACGGGGGGGTTCAAGTAGCCTCTGCCATTCCCTATGATTGTTAAAATCACTACACAGTGTATAAAGTGGCCAAGAGAAGCAACAGCCAATAAATGCAGAAAATCCTTAAATCAAAGAGACACAGAAATAAGAGATGGAAACAACCTGTTAGACCATCTTGTTCATTCCCTGAGGCCCGGAGCAGTATTATTAACAGTCTCAAGAACCTTGAAAACCTCTAAAAATTCCATCCAAGACACATGTAAAAACTTACTGAAACAGAGAGCAATATCTCAGGAAGATATAAAAGATCTTTCTAATCTGCTTTCAGTAAGTGTGTACTGAGTGTGTACTAGGTGTGCACTGTACTGAGCATGCTGAGATATTGGGTTCTCCAGCATTTGAGAAATGGGATGCAGGGGAGAAGTTTCATGGCATTACTCACCATAAAACAAGTAGTTTTGCCAAAGATAAAACATCCTATAAAAACATCCTGACAGTCGTATCCCTCCAAATTCTCTCCTCCTTGCATGGAATAGATTTCTGTACCCTAAAAACAGAAGAATTATTTTGAAGAACCTGCCTATCCATTTCAGATGGTAGTTTCAGGTGTCCCATTGTTAAGTTGCAGAATAAACTTAAAATAGAAGATATTTTAGATAAGTGTTTGTGTGACAGGTATAGCTCCCTTCCTTTTCTTTTGCAGTGAGGGCAAAGAGAAGGATTAGACTGAGTCAAAACTGGTGAAACTCTGTCAGGAAGACAGAAAGAATGCCCACACATACCAAAGCATCCTGGGTGTCAGATTCTGCAAAAGCACACATATTCTGCTCTCAAAAAAAAAAAAAAAAAAAAAAAACCAAACAAAACATATGTATTATTCAGGTGATACAAAACTGGAGAAGTGTACCTAGTCTTGTTCTCAGTATTGCAAAGCACTTTAAGACATGCAGATGGAAGGCAGTGCCCTCCCACCCAGAGTGTTTTGCGCCTACCAGCCCAAATAATTGCTCTTACACAAAACTGTGCTGCTCCAGAGTAATTCACTAAAGTGAATAGCATTAATAGAGGTTTGCTCAGGTTAAAGGAAGAGGTATCTTTTCCATAGGGATTGTATGTTGTCTTCAGGCAGAGTTATGACTACAGGTATGATTTCAGCAGCAGCACAGATATATCCTGAATGAATATAGAAATATCTGGGAATATAGATATATCCTAAAGGACTGCTACCTTCACCTTGGCGTTGGATTATTGCTGTGCTACATAACACAGTGACCCAGGAAACTGCAGTTTGTCTATAGCTACATATTTGCTGTAATGGGACATATGCCACCAAAAGTTTGAGAGGCTAAATATTGGGGAGATGAGGTAAGGGCAGGACTGTATCTCTTTCCCACACTTACCTGTCAATCCCAGCCTCTCCTGAACTGCTAGAGCTCAGCACCAGGCTTGTGCCATTTTCCAGTGGTCTCCACCTCTCCAATCTTGTCTCAGATGCATCCCTTTCTTTCCCAGACTGACAAGGGCTAGCAAGGAAAAAGCAACTCATCTCTGGAGCAGAAGCTGCCAAGAGAGTTCTTCTGTAGTTGCTGATCCAAGCTATTTTAATCTGTTAGCAATTGGGTGAGGAGGAGGAGTAATGCTCAGCAGCTGACACAGAAGTGCTGGTATCTTTGCACATGCTTTATTTTCTTGCAGCCATCTATTGATAACACTTGGGCTCTCAAGAAAAGAAGATGTCTCATCTCATATTTTTATTTAATGTTTTATCCCATCTGCTGTTCTTTACAAGTGTGGGACTCTAATTATGTTAATATTCAGGACAGTTTCCTCTTTTGATAAAGAGATGTGGACTTTGAAGCTAGCACAGCCTAGGATCCCATTACCAGGCTAGTTGCATTCCCAGTGGAAATGGGTCTTATTTTGTTTACAGATAAAAAATAAAAAAGTGGCATCATCTATTATCCCAAGGCCATTGTTTTCATTAATTTATCAGCTGCTTCCAAGGAGCAACAGAGTTCAAGAGCATTACAAAACAGTGAGAACCCATCCTGGATTGAGTTACTGAAAGAATTGCAGCTGACACTAAGAACTCCTTGAAATGTCTTAAGGGGAACTGTAGACAATGGGCTGTATTATTTAGCAGGATAAAGGTGAAGATACAGGGGATACTTGAGACCAAGAAGGCAGTGTCAGTGAGTCTACCACAAGCATCAGCTCCGGTTGTACTAGCCGGAATCCCAAATGTTAAACTCAAAGAAAGCCAGTCTGCTGAAACCTCAGCGATTTTTATTCTTTCTTCTCCGACATGTAGCCGCATATTGGACTGGCAGACATACTCTCTACTTACTGTTTTATCAGTACCTTCCTTATAATCATTAGTCCAAAAGGTGTAAAAGCATTTGAGTTAACAAATAAAATCACATTATATTTCTGGTATTTCATAGGCAGAAAATGAGAATATTTGCTGGACATTATTCTCTAGTGTCCTTATAACTAGCTAAAGACATCAAGCATAGGATGCAAAAAATAAATGAAAATGTTTCATTCAGGTTCTGATGTTTATTTACTATTGTGATACTTCACAACTCTCCCACTCCAAGCGGAGGTGGTGAAATTCCTTTCCAAGACAGATGCAATATTTTCTTGACAAGTATCAAGTGAAGGCAGCACTCTGTTATCAACAGTGCTGAATGAATCTCCTGTCTGTAATTAGCTAATAAAGCATAAGAGTCTTATGCTCTGTTAGTGGGAGAGCTTTATTGCATTGTGGGTAGCAACAGTGGGCAGAGTTTTCCCATTTCACACTTACTTGTAGCTCTTGGCTTGCTTTTTCTGCACTTGGCCAGTTTGTGGAGCACTATATGAAATTTAGTCAGATGAGTTTCTTTTACTGCCATTGTATCAGGGTAGTTATCAGCCTCTTGAGAAAATCTACAGAGAGCAATAAAACCAGATTGTCCAACCAAGCTTAGTAATTGGGTCAAAGCACTATTAGGGGTTCAAAATAATTTTTCACTCACTGTTTTTTATGAGTAGTTGCTCTATGCACCAAGGGGCAGCACCTGCCTCCCTTCACCTTTCTGAGGCTGCAAAGTGCAGGCCCTTCCCCAGGAGCCTGTCAAGTCCTTGTTTCCTGCACAGCCCCACTACTCTGAGCTGGTCCTGCTTTGGGAGACCCCAGGGGTTTTCAGAAAAGTGAGAAGATATTTTACTCCCCCTTCTTATTGACACAATTATTTGACTGGGCCAGCCTGCTGAGATCAATCTCTCCTTTACTGGGATGGGGTGTCTATTCAATGCTTAGTTCCATGGAATAGAGCTAGGCTGACTGCTCAGATCTGTGCCGCTATTGTGATGCTGGCTACCCCCTGCCATACCCACAGAAATCCTTCCAGATTCAGTGCACACGTTCTGGCATGCCATCCAAATTAAGGTCCAAATTAAAGCTGGTCTGCACTGGGTTCCTATCTCAGCACTGAATTCCAGCTGTGGTAAGCCACTAACGCTGTTACACCTAGTCTCTAATTTGAATGCATTTTACATTTCAATATATTATGACTGAACTTTAAAAATATCGACAAGAGATGGACTTTTCCTGTTTCATCAAGTCAAACTGCAGTGGAGTCAGCCTACAGAAAGTCAAGATTTGATGCAAATTGTCTTCTCTGCTGCCTAGCTGAGAAAGCAGAATCCCAGCTAGAGTGGCTACAGACACGGGACCTGTCTGCCACCAGGGACAGAGCCCTTCAGTGATGCTGCTGAGATCCACTGGGCTGTGTCCTGGCTTGGGGTCCACCTCCAGCCCACCAGGACGTAGTTGTTCACAAGTCAAAGACCCAGCAGTTTATGACAGCTTTTTGAATTGTGGAGAAGTTGAAAGCACTGAGGAAACACCTTGGCTGATTTACAGGTGCAAACTGATTGCCAATGTGGCTTTAGAAACAGATTCCACACACTTGTACATGCACTTGGTCTGACAGCTTCAGGTTAGATTTTAATATCCTAATACCTGTGCACTGCTCCACAGGAAGCTCCAGACACCAAGCCTAGGTAAGACAGAGTTAAACTAACATACAGGTGTTAAACTAACTCCCAGGTGTATCTGTGGGCAGTATGTCAGCCTTCTCCAGTGCTTCCCTCTCCCTGCTGCCCAGAGCACACTGTTGGTAGTAGCCTGTGGTGCAGATTGGCTCCTGTAAGAATAGCTTCACAAGAAGCCTGCAGTGCCAGATGAAATTAGGATGGAAAGACAATCTATACCTGGACAGCTTTTCATTCAGGTCAAAGCAATATTAATGAGAAAGGAAGTTTGAAAACAAGGTCAAGAGGGACAAGAGAAACAAATGCTCCTCTTCACAGAAGCCAAGAGCAACTTCAGCTTACAAATTCAGAACTTGTCTTGGATTATAATTGGTTTTAGCATAAGAAAACAATGAATTTAAGAGAACACAAGCTGGCTGTTAATTGCACCATGCTTATTTTCAATTTTCCTTTCAGTTGTCCCCTGTGCCCTCAGTTAGTAGAAACTGGTATTCTAGGCAAGGAAAATATCTGTTGAGTTGAATATCTCCCCATCCACAGCGAGGAACTGTACTCTGGCTCCAGTTAGATCTGGAGCTGAACAGCTGAGAGTAATACTGACAGCAAGTTCAGAGCCCTAATGTCCCCAGAACATTTCTTGTCTCACCTAGCAGCAGGGTGGATTCACAGTGAACTTCCTGCAAGAAAAGGTATATTAGGAATTCCAGGAAACCCTGAAATAGATGGAACAAGTGGCACACAGGAACATCACATTTAGTTTTTGTAAGTTTGTAGTGGCTTATTAAAAATACCCATGTAGATTTAGAAGTCAGATAGCATCAGCAGTGAATGTATTTTGAGAAAATGTGATTCAAGTTAAAAATGTGGCAGGTGGCAAGAAGTAGCAAAGGCCAACTGCTTGCAGGAGTTGGGGACAAAGTGTGACAGCATGACTGGCAGTAAAGGGTCCTCTTTAGCTATAGTCTGTCCTGGAGTATCTGAACAAGGTGGGCAGAGCAGGACAAGCCCAGGGATGGCAGTGGCATCAGCAAAGAGTCCAGATCATCCAGAAAGTCTGTGGCAGTGAGGGAGGTCCAGGGTCAAGACACAAAGTCAATCCACAGGTCAGGGTCAGGTCCAGTGCAGGTAACTAGCACCAGAGACATGCTTTCATCTGCATCTGCAAATTTCCTACAAAGTACAAGATACTTTCCATATTAGTTACATTAATTTTAGGAAACTAAAAAAAGGGGGGGAAATTCACTCCCAAAATGAACAGGTTGTATTTTAAAAAATTAAACACAGTATAAATAAATAATAAAGAATAAACAAAACATGTGGTGACCATCCTGTACTCAGCCTTAACACCCCCCCTCCCCAGTCAGGGTGGAGGTCAGGAGAACGGCTGGCATAAACTGCACGTAAAATGCTGAAACAGTGGCCAGATCTTGCAAATCTTGGAGGGATGAGTACAATGATGGCATCTCAGAGAGAATCCTTCTTCCCACTTCTCCTCACCTGTGCCCTGTGGGTACCAGCTTTTCCAGAGCTGGAGGGAGATAAAATGGCTCTTTTCCAGCACAAGGATCTCACTGAGTACTGTAGTTCAGTGCAGTGCTAAGCCTGCTGGGCACACGGCTGACCAGCACCAGACAAACTCTTCCCAGTCCCTGGACTAGCCTGACACAGACCATCTGCAGCATCACTTGTGCAAAAACAGGAGGAGCAAGTACTCCCTCCCTGTGCCCCCTGACAGAGCCCAGGCAAAGCTCCTGGATCTGCTGACTGAAGAGGTGTGAGGTCAAGCACAGGAGCTGCCCATCCAGCCAGATACCTTTTCCAATAACCTGCTCAGTGGAGGAAGCACCCAGGTCCAATGCCAGCTCAATTGTCTTTACAGGTGTTTTTATCTCTATTTCAGAAAGAAATGACAGCTGTTTTGTTCCTTCACTCCAGCTGAATACTGTGGCTTTATGCTCAGCAGATGTGCAGGAGGGAAGATAATTTTCCATGACAGCAAGGCCAGAAGAACTACAGAAACTCTCTCCCTCCTAAGCAGCTCACCTTTAACACTGAACAGTGTCAGAAGAGGGAAGACAGCACGGTGGTAATTCACTGAGAGGGGGCGTACATGGCAGGGGCAGCAGCAGCTGCTGCTTCTGCTTGTCCCAAGCCGAGACTCACAGTCTTAGTGCACATTTTACAAGAGCAATCTTAGGGACAGAGAGAGTGATGTAAGGTAAGAAACAAGGCAGTTAGGACAAGGTTGTGGTTTCTGTAATTGTAAGTAAGCAACTTATAAAAATAATAGCCATTTTGAATGTTGCAAGAGATGAAATCAAAGCCATAATATTTAAATAATAAAAATGGACTTGCTTAAATTTTATTTAAAAACTATAATGAAATTGCTGCAATGGGTAGCTTTTGTTGAATGTCTGCAAATTATTCGCATTGATCTGGTAATAATAGGATATGGAATGCTTTTCATCACCAGAGAAGCTGTAGTTATTAGTCAGCCTTAAGGTTGTTGGTTCAGTTCATTATTTTCAATTATGCTAATGGAAAAGCTGGTGTGGAGAAACGAGGCTGTTGATTTTCCTGCAATTGCTGGAACCCAGGAGCACTACATACCTCCCCAGGTCTTTGCTCTTACCAGCTGTTTTTGTCCAGCTGGTCAGAATGTCCTGGACCCACAGACAGGAAATACAGTTGCTTGTTTTTTTTAAAAAAAGTAAAATATGTTCTAAAGCAAGGCAGCCACAATCAGCCTTAGCAGTACCCCCACCTCACCTGCTGTTCTTCTAAGCTGTACTGTGGAGCTTATCTAGGAGGCAGGTGAAATGAAAATATCCAAGTCAGGGAACATTTGTTTTCCTAAAATCTTCCCTGTTTGCAGGCAAAATTCTTTCAATGGAACAAGTTGTTCACGTGCCATTGTGGAGCCAGGAATAAATGAGCACTCATGCAGGTAGTCAGCAGTTCTGAACTTCATTCACTGTTGGTCATTAGGAAAGGTTCAGGATTTGGCTCACTTACCTTGTGCCACGAGCTAAGCCTCAGGACACAGCAAACAGTGACAGGTGGCTGTAAATGGCATGCAAAAAGACATCACATTGAATTCTGTGGGTCACTTGCAACTAGACAGATTATGTCATGAGCTGGATTCAGTCTGCTGAATAATAGCCATGTCTTTTCACCACTGGGCAAGGGGCAGACAACAACATAATTAAAAGCAGTCAATAAAAAATACAGGCAAATAAGGAATTTTATAGTGTTGCATTTCTATCAGCAGGTTACAAGGCAAGACACTTCAGGATTTAAAATGGGTCAGAAAAAATGACAAAACCCAAAATAATGCAGAGAAAAATACATAGTTTAGGCAGTGATGCAGAAGAAAGCATGGTGTGGTGTGTAAAGTGTCTCTCTGTGTGTCAGAGACACCTCTGGGCCCCTACAGCTGGCACAAACTGCAGTGAGAATGGTTGGGGTGAGATGGCACCCTGGGACAAACCATGGGACAAAGGCTGCAGTGAAGGTAGAAAACAGACCCAACTGAACTGGAAGAAACTGCTCTCCTCTACCAACTGTTTCAACAGCCAAAATCTCTTTTGAGATTCAAAGAGTATTTTTTTTGTGTGTGTGTATATATACACGCATATATACACTTAATGTACTCCCAGATTAGAGCTTAATCTTCCGCTACAGTTTCCTTCTTAGAGCTGTTCTTATTTGCATAACTAGAATGAGGACAGTACAGTCTTTTGTGTGCTTTTTTTTTTTTTTTTTTTTTTTTTTTACTCAAGACAGGGGCACCACCTAACGGCCGTTGGATCCCCGGCTTTGCTTCCCTGCAGTTTCCTTACCAACTGAAACTACAGCTAGCAGAGAAGAAATCCAATTGTTCAACTGAGTTGCCAGTTACTAATCCTGAAAACTAGCAGGACTCCTTACGTTCCACATCCATGCACACCCACACGCTCTCAGCCTGTATGCACGACTGATCTTCAGAAAGAAAATAAAGCCTCCCTGAGTCACGAGACCCTGATGGCATCTGGCACAAAGCAGGGACGGCTCTGGCTCTGAGGGCTGGGCTAGCTCAGCAACTTGAGAGCAGTAATCCCGTGATCCGATAGCACTCTGTCCTAAGCACTTTCAGCCTTTTGCTTTTGTGGTTGGGCACCTGAAACACCATGAGCAGCACAGGTCAAGAACCCCCTAATCATTATAATTGCTCACAGAATCTGTGATGTCCCCTGAAGATAGTGAATTTCAAGGACAGGGAGAGAAGAGCACTTCTTGTGCTGTTCTGAAATCCAAACACCTGTAGTTTATGTGTTTCGAGGAGCTGAATAACTATAACTGTAATTTATTCAGATAAGAATAATGCCAATGACAATATTTACCAGCAGAATCTGTTACAAAGACAGGGAGAGTGTGAAGTTAGGAGAGACAGTCTAAAGAGCAAGTTCTTGTAACACACCTAGGAAGAAATTTATTCTATGCACGCTTCCCTTCAGCTTTAGATCAACCACTGGTTTATGGCATGCTCATGGGAAATTCAGAGATTACTCATTTTCTATGGACATTGGCAAGGCACAATTCAATTCCTGCAGGTTTGCCAGCTTGCTATACACACCGATGTCACCAGATGACACAAGGAAAAACGACGCACCACAGCTATGGTCACGATGAAGAGACTAATTTATTTCCTCTGACTCCAATCATTTATAGTTCTCAAAAGGTGCCAGTGGATTGGAGGGTGAACGTGCCACCTCGCCAACGACACTGGACAAACTACCTGTACATCAAATTTCTTCGCCTCTATGAAGGAATGCAAAACAATAGGTTATTTACAGAAAGTTGTGTGAGAAAGTTCTCTACAAGAATGTAAACTCAGAAGGGTTTAGAAAACTCTTAAAAATGAGGGTGACACACCTGTACAGGAAAGTTTGCCCCAGTTTAAAGTCCCTTTTAGGAACTACTGGGAAACTTATGCAACTAACCTAATAATTACATCAGTAAAATCACATGAGAAAAAGGGCACCATAAAAGACTTTGGGACACACTTTGGGACTTGGGAAGGAACACGCTGTCTGAATAATTTCTCACAATAACTCATAAAAACTTTAAAAAAGTAATACCCTTTCTCCTTATGCTAATAGGGCAAGTCTAACTCCAGGCAAATTTTGAATTTGTGTAAATGTCACCTGTATAGCTGGGGGGAATTCTTCACCTGTACCAAAATGCTTCTTACACAATAGTCTTTTACCATCCATGTGCCTAGACCTGCTTCAGCTTGTCATCTTTACATAGTCATCGTTCTCCAGTTACCTTGAGTTGTGCACAGCTTCTATCAGGATCACTAACTCCTGCATGAGTCTCTCTGAAAGTTTGATAATTTTCTAAAAATTTCAGTGGCTCTCTAAAAAGCAATCCCCCATCAATCCCACTTATTTAGCATGATATGCTAAGGAAGTGCTTTCATTTTAAGATAGTCTGAAATTCATAACAAAACTTTGCATTTTATTTTTCTTATAAATATGACAAATACTATTTAATCTCTGAGTATTACATAAAAAGAGGTGGGAAGTTTCTGTGGCTTTCTTCTTTGTTTTCAGAGATCTACTTGTCAACCAAAAGTAAAAAAAAAAGGCCACAATTATTGCAGCAAGCAAGGGCTTCTGTAGTACAGTGCTAGTGCCAGAGATACTGCCACTAAGCATGTCCAAGCTTCTTGCTTTGTCACAAAACCTCCTTAGTAGCCAGATGCAGACAATTACCACCCAAGCTGATGAAAGTACAGTGTACCTTTTCTACCTTTTGAAAAATGCCAGGCTTTGTTTGTTAGATTTGACAAACAGGGACCTAACCTGATTTCAGCCTTAATAAAGTAGCAGTGTGGGCAACTTGCTCTCTTTTTGAAAAAGGATAAGAGGAATCTTGACTGATATGACCTTCATTATAGTGCTATTTTTTATAGCAAAATATAGCATAGTGTAATATAGCATAGCATAATATAGCATAGCATAATATAGCGTAGCATAATATAGCAAAATACGGCAAAATAAATATGGCAAAATAAATATGGCAAAATAAGGCAGCAAAATAAGGTGGCAAAATATGGCATAGCCTAGCAAAATAATATAGCAAAATATGGCAAAATATAGCAAAAAAAGCAAGACATGGCAAGCTATGGCAAGATACAGCAAAATAAATATAGAAAAATACAGCAAAATATAGCAAGGCCTAGCACAATATAGCATGGCCTAGCTTAATATAGCATGGCATAATATAGCATAGCATGGAAAAATTTGGCAAAACATGACAAAATATAGCAAAATATAGCAAAATAAATACAGAAAAATATAGCAAAATACAGCAAAATAAATATAGCAAAATATAGCAAGGCCTACTATAATATAGTATGGCCTAGTTTCATAGAGCATGGCCTAGCCTCATACCGCATGACCCAGCTTCATATAGCATGGCCTAGCATAATATTGCATAGCCCAGCACAATATCACATGGCCTAGCAGAATATTGCATGGCCCAGCAAAATATTGCATGGCCTAGCTTCATATCGCATGGCCTAGCTTCATATCGCATGGCCTAGCATATTACAGCATGGCCCAGCCTCATATAGCTTGGTCTAGCATAATATTGCATGGCCTAATATGGCGGCCGGGGGTCCCCGGGGTCCGGCCGGCCCGGACAGCGCTGTGCTGATCAGCTCAGCCCGTCTGGGCCCTCGGGCCAGCTCCCAGCCGCAGGCGACTTAGTGAGAAACTCTGGAGTGATTTGAGCTCTGTGAGTTCAGCTCTCAGTGATTTCAGCTCCTTGCTCACAAGTGCCTCGGCAGACGCAGGGATGGAGAGAGGAGAAGCCTGTGTGGAGTTCCGCAGCGGTGTCTTTCTTGGCAGCTCCTGCGGAGGTTTCCAGTGACAGCTCCTCTGCCGAATTGGGCAGAGACGGGGTTTATGTAGGATACTGGGGTGCTGGAAATTGTCCAATGGCCAGGGTTGAGGAGAACATGACCTGTAGCCTTACAAAGAGATAACGAGGGTCCGAGGGCGGAAGAGGGGCTGCTTTGGTCCACTCATCATGACTCTGTATTTCTTATCTTAGGCGAGTGACCGCCATGGAGGCCTTGCAGGGCCTCTGCCTGCTACTGCCTAACATCATATAGCTTGGCCTAACATCATATAGCTTGGCCTAACATCATATAGCATGGCATAATATAGCATAATAGCAAAATATACCAAAATAGGGCAAAATAAATATAGCTAAATATAGGTAAATATAGTAAATATAGCTAAATATGGCAAAATATGGCTAAATATGGCAAAACAAGGCAAAATAGAGGAAAATAAATATAACAAAATATATATAGCAAAATATATCATAGCATATATGCTATATAAATGCTATGCTATATTATAGAATATTATAGCTATATAACTATAACTATATTATTATAGCTATATTATAGCTATATAATATAGATATAATATAGCTATATTATAGCATAATATAACATAGCATAGCATAACATAGCATAATATAATATAATATAATATAATATAATATAATATAATATAATATTTATTTTTTTTTACTACCAAGAGCATCTAAAATCTGCATGTGTCCTACATGCACCACAGCAGCAGGCAATGCTCTGCACTGCTGCAGGAATCAGCTCAGGTTAGGTCACAGCAGGTCAGTAAATAATCTCTAAAGCACTGAATAATTCAAAGGGTAATTTGGTGGTCAATGAATGTCAGACCCTTGTAATTCCGTAAATCATCGCTGCAAATAATCAATAACTTCCATTAAACAATGAATTTTACAGTTTCTTCATTGCCTGTCAGTCCCACATGAGTATGAATTTGAGGCAGGTAATTGTATCTGCTCCAATAATTTTGATGATTTGCATAGTAAGGAAGCCAAGCTGAGTATATTCACTCACATTGAGAAGAATGTGTAACATGTCCTACCCAAAGATACTGCAGTAGAACACCATCTCATGAACACAGAGGCTCCCAGACTTTGAGATTGCTGTGTTTGGGTTCATTTGTAACACTTGGTTTTACATAAGCTTCATTTTTATTTCCTGATTTGCTTTTAAAAAAAAAAAGGAGAATCTTAAAATCATGAACTGCCTGACTTCTATGGACTGTACAATGGGTTCTGTCAGCTACTTAAGTGAGCTGAATCTGAATTTTAAAAGTATTTACATCTAAATATGCTAACCTTATTTTGACTTCCTATGAAGATTTTTTCCGAGCATACCCAATAATATCTAAAAGTATCTTTTAACTAATCTTCCTTATATTGGTCCTTTAACATTTTGAAGTGGACATGTTCTTTTTCTGTGCTTTCTTCCAAGTAAATTTATCTCCAACAAGGAACTGCAAGGCCAGGGATGTTGACATACAGACAAGGAATGGGCAAACCATGAAAAGAGAAGCTGAGTGACATCATTTCCACCTTCAGCAGAATGAAGGTGTCAGCCTCAGTGTCCCCTGTGGCCCAGAACAAAGCACAGGTCCTTTCAGTGCAAGAGTCACCAGCTCTGCTGGGCAGTTACACCTGGGTAAGGCAGACCTAACATGCCTGAAGTGGTTCCCTCACCCCAGAACAGTGACTGTCCCCCTGGGCAGCACAAAATCAATTCATGGGCAATAATGACCCTTTTTTCTGAGGCTTGTTAATAGACCCCACAAAGCATAGAAAGTTTTGGGTTCCTTTTTGTGGTGCTGATTTTATGTTCCCATTGCTATTATAAAACAGTGAAATCTAGAGGAAACTAATATATTCATTTATTTAACCAAGAAAACTGATGAGCAGATTACCCAAGGTTACTGTACCTGCTTCAAAGATTAAACATCATTTAGAAGTCAAAGGGCAACTATTTATCGGCTGCAACGTATTTAATTCAGAGCCTTGAGCAGGATTAAATTTCTCATGGGTATTTGTGCTAATTTCAAAGGCTAGACTGACAGACAGTGTCTGAAAACAAAATTAAAGAGGGATGGATTTAAACAGAATGTTTTTCTTTCCAGAATCCAAAGTTGCCTTATTTTTCAGTTGCTGGACTGAAAAATACTTCCACGTCCTTGGAGGATCGAGGGCTATCAAAACAGACAAAAGGAAGATCTGTGATTTAGTGGCATCACAGTTCACATGGTTTATATTTCTACTAAGCTCCCTGTGCTGTTTCACAGACCATGTGGCTTGGGATTGCTTTCAGACACAAAACTATGCACGGAAGTACAGATTTAGATACAACCTAAGATACATCCACAGATATTTGGTGCTTCTGAACAATCTGTATTGAATCAAACCTGCTTATATTAAAGTATTAAATACATGTTGTCTTTAGAAATTTTCAAAGGCATCTTTGGGAAGTTGTTATGTGGAAAATGTAAGTAATTGCTTTAGACCAAAAGGACACTATGCTATCTGAATAAACAGAGCCTGCAGAGTATCTTTTAACATGAAGGACTATTTCACTTATAATTACTACAGCAGCAGCATTGGATCTTATTACTCTAGCACATCCTGTCAACAAAACATATTTTTCGGTTTCTTCTTGATTAAAACAACCAATTTTGCATTTCTTCAGTTATCACAATGCACTCTGAGGAAAAAAAAAAGTGAGAGAATGGTCTGAGATAACTCTGGGAGTAGGAGAAAGAGGAGAGTATCTTTTGAATCCTGAGAAAGTGCTGAATTTTTTACCTGAGAAAATCCCCAGGGTGAGCTGGAACTCTCAGCTGCTGTCTCATGTTGTGGATTCACCCTGGTAGCAACTCAGCCCACACAGACATTCACTCATACCTCTGCCCCAGAGTGGGATGGGGAACATAAGAGAATTGAGAGGGCAAAAGTAGGAAGACTTGTGGGTTGAGATAGAGACAATTTAACAGTAAAGCAAAATCAAAACAAGACATTAATTCAATACTTCTACAGCTAGGCAGGTGTTCAGCCATTGCCAGGATGGCAGGGCTCCAGCACACGTGATGGTGACTGAGGAAGACAAACACCATCACCCTCAACATCCTCTCCTCTCTCTTCCCCAAGCTTCTGGTCACACATTCAGATCACTGCACCATACCAGCTACTTGGAAGTAAAGCAACATTATCCCAGTCAAAACCAGTAAAATGAAGTACTCCTATGAAATTTGTTGGCCAACCATATGTAGTCATAGTGAATGATAGGAGAAAAAAAAGGATTTGTAAGAGAAAAGAAAAAGCATTTTGAAATTAACTAACCTCCTTCTTGAGAACCTGCAGTGAACAAGAAGACCCAGCTTTCAGCCTTGCAATGGGCATCTGAGAGGGAAGCATTCTTTTGCTGGATTTGAAGATTTCTTCTAGGGAACAATAATCAGTGCTGTGGGCACCAGTTGTAAATTAATGACCAGCTAAAGGATTTGGCTTTGGACATGAACTGTAGCAAGTTATTAATTCCGTAAGCCCCTGAGCCAATGTCATGACTACTACAAGCACTTGAGGGGTTCCATTCTGTTAGGAGTCAGGCTCGCCCAGCTCTATTTACAGTGTCACTTGCCAGAAAAGGCAGAGCTCATGGAAGCGTGTATCAGTGGCACAGGAATCCTGCCCAATGCATTCTTTCAGGTCATGCCACTTCCACAGGTTCTTTGCACAACCTCTGACCTGATCCATTGCCAAAATCCTGGTCAGAGGGAGCTTGTGTCATTTTTCCTTACAGTACTCATTACCTACAGAGACAACTCTACAGGAGTAGGTCACCCAGCATGTATAGCAAACATTGCTCCAGCACTGTGGGCCTTTTCCATGAGCCTTTTGTGAGCTCCTTGGAGCCCATACTCTCAGTAGAAGCAGAGGAGACAAGATTCAGATAATGGAGTCACTCAGATTTTAGTTCCATTGCTAAAAAATATGGTGCTTTTCAGTCCCTTCCAAATTTCAGAATTTCCAAATCTGGGACACAAACAGTTTAAAAGGCAGAAAACTAAAGCTGGACCCCTTTAGTTTTGCACAAGAGCTGCTGAAAGTGAGTGACTAGTCAAAGCCAAAGAGCAGATCTGTGCTGATGCTGATTCCTCCTTCTGAGCAGCTCTGATCATAGCTGCAGAATTTAACATGCTTTGTAGGATGCCAGGACACAATATTCACATTTGAACTCTACCAGCACCCCCCTTGATCTGCCTTCTCCTCTCTGCAGGGCACTACTGGCTGTCACAAAGCTTTGTCATGCATAGCCACACATTTGCAACCTGCACAAAGACAAAGCAACAGCTAATTGAATTTTCAGTGTAAAACAAGAAGTAGGACTCTTGGAGAAATAGGCAATTGCAGGGTTTCTTTACAGTACCTGCAGTGTCCCTGTTCCTCGTTCCCCGGCCATGGTGTCAGCCACCCCAAGAGAATCCGCTGCTGTGCTCCATACTAGCACCTCTGAAATGATGTGTCTGGAGAGCTGCACGCTGGTTCAGATCACTCCAAAGCCCCCTTAGTGGTTAGTGCTGTGGGACATTAGTTCTGGATGACTAATTATTTGGTTTAAAAACAGGTCTTTTGTTTCTTGGGCTATAAAGACAACATGACCACTTTCTGTACTTTTGACCCCAGGGAAAGAAAAGCCACAGATAATAGAATTAAACCCTCATTTCACTTGAGATAATATTTGTATTAGCTCCCTTAGTAAAATGTCATGTACACTGCCAAGTCTGCAGGTTATCACTTCCACAGTTGGAGTGTTTGGAGACAGGGCTTGGAAATAGGGGGTATTTGGGGGAAAGCTCTGAGAATTATAAGACCTGTAACTGTAGAACTTTTTTCCTACTCGGTCTGACATTTCCTTCAAGACTTGAGCTCAGACAAAATAACAGTTAGGATATTTTTTATTGGCCCAATACTGAAACATTATATAAGGTTTCAAGGCCACACCAATTATTTTTACCCTTTTTTTAAAGGCTCTCTGTAGACTTTGCAGGGAAAAGAATCAACACATTCAACTGTGATTCCAATTGTGCTCATCTTTCAAGAAATTATTTTAAAATTTTAAGCACCATGAAGGAAGAGTGCAAGTTCTCCCCACCAATACTCAGAGCTTTTTTCTTTATAATTCTGAAATCAAAGCAACAATAATAAAGCTTCTTGGCCAAGTATTAGTTTAAGACATTTCATGCCATTCCAGGGAATAAATGACCACTCCCTCCTTTTTCCAGCTGCAGTCATGTTGTGTTTGGATGCCCAAATGGTTTCAGGTAAGATTAGATTTTTCCATAACATGGGAGCTAGTTCTACCACTGCATTCTCTTTTCCCCAGTATGTTATCTTTTTTGCTTTGTAAATGGCAGTACAAATTCTGCAAAACAAACTATTGGAAAAGAGGGAATTTCAACCTCTGACATAGGTAGCATGCTGAGTAAGTTGGGTGATCAAGTAACATAGAGGTTTTTAGATTGGCTTGTAATGAGGAAATAAAGTTGAAGAATGTAGCTTGAGAAAGTACAAGCCCATTCTTTAAATATTCATTGTATCATCAACACTTTGCTGCAGAACACCACTCCAGCCTTTGCCATGAAGGAATCTAAACTATCAGTTCTCTACACTTTTTAGGGTGCACATGTTCATTCAGTCAATATACCACAGTGTAATATTTTCCTTAATTCACAGCTCCTGACTGTTTCTCCTTTCATTTTATCTCCATGCTGGAGTTGTAGAGGCAAAGCACAGGCCTGGTGTGTCTTCACACACAAAGCTGGTTTTTGTGGGCAGGGCAGGGAGAACTGCTGCAGCCAGTAGAAGGAAAACAAGAGAGAAAGAAAATATTTTATCTGCTTTGTGCCATATACTTTGATGCCTGGTTACAGAATAGTCAGTCTACAGTGACAATTCAATTCCCCATACGATGCCACAACTGAGACCTGACACTGTGCAGGTGGTGTTTAACCAGGGCATATGCATATACTGATCCTCTTTAATTCTGCATCCACTTCACAAGCCAGTGTCTGCTGTGAGATGCTCTAGAATGTCTGTTTGAAGCACTTGTCCAAAACCACTGAGAAATCTGACCTGTAAATAAGCTCTGGGAATGAAATGCACAAGGGTGTAAGGGAGAAAATTTGCAGAAGGCAACTAAAGCAACCTATATTGCTATGACTTATCTGCAGAATTCTGGGATTGGAACAACATGAAAAATGGAAATAAACAGATCCTGAAGTAATTCCTCTTAGGTCCTCTTTATGCTCCTGGCAATGGCCAATCCAGCAATACTGGCCAAAAAGAAACATGACCTTGCATAGAGGCGACTGGCCTTGTTACTCATGGTCACAATGAGAAGCACACCCCAAAGGTGAACTATTCTGCAGTCACCACAGGAGACAGGCACTCGTCAGTCAGGACAGGAACAGCCCCAGCTGTCAGACAGTGGAAGCTGGAGCCTTTACTCATCACTGCTCCAGATTGCTTGTGCTTTCAAGGGTCCTGTAGACCCTTGAAATCAGTTTTCCACTGATTTGATACATATATGTGTGTGTGTGTGTGTGTGTGTGTGTGTGTATGTACAGGTGAACAGACACACACATAGATTTGTCTGGCATTGTCTCAGGAATTTGGATAGATGTTTATCGGAATAATAGGCAGTGCACCACTTCAAACCTGGCATACAGCCCACCTCTGCATCCCAAAAGCAGGCACTAGATAGAAGAGTCTGTGGTCTGGAAGGACAGCTATACAATACACCATTTTTAAGGACATAAGTGGCTACTTAGTATACACTGTGCTATAATAACAAATACAACATTAAAGGAAAAGCATAAGGATCCTTTGAACAGAAATCTTAAAAAAAAAAATATTAAAAAACCCTATAAAACTTCCCACAACAGTTTAAATGGATTATTAAAAAAAAATAATACTATTAGTAAAGCCTTTAAAATTCCATTTGAAAAGGATTATTAATCCAAAATCCCAGAGAGCAGTTGTAGATAATTTCTAGTTGTCTTACTGTTCAAGCAGTTTTCCCCAAGAATTTCCACTACTCATCCTCTGTTTCCAAAAGAAAAATGAATGAATGATGGGTCTTCAGGGTTTTTTGTATTCCAAACACTTAATATTGAGCAATACACAGGATCCAGAAAAAAAGAGAAATCTTTCACATATCCTTTTTCAGCTTTAAAAATGCTGCAGAGGATACAAACACTATTTCTTCTCTTTAGCAGGTCACTTGTAATAGACAAGCTGCTTGTGATGCATTCCATGCTGGGACCAGCTATAAGCCATGCATCTGCTGAATTTAGGAATAAAGAGCTGGTCCATAAAATGTGGAATCAGAGGAGTGGCCTCAGGGGCATAATGGTGCATTACTGCTGTGAGATCAGAGTGTTTCACTGAAAG
Organism: Vidua macroura; assembly: GCF_024509145.1. Taxonomy (NCBI): domain Eukaryota; kingdom Metazoa; phylum Chordata; class Aves; order Passeriformes; family Viduidae; genus Vidua; species Vidua macroura. The sequence goes on along the minus strand of NC_071591.1, from coordinate 326,947 downwards.
ATATATACTGTTACAGGAAAAGGGGTTCCATGGCTTTTGATTCTGCCATTATTTATTGTTGCCATTGCTCATTTTCTGTGATGCTGGATCACACGGCAGAAAGAACTGCAGAGTGCTCTGCAGCTTGCACTGGAGCTCACGTTATTTGCCATGGCAAAGGAATTTTTTCTTATTAGAGTAAGTTGTGTGCAAGAACTTTAAAGCTACTGCTCATCTAAGTATTAAAAACATTAAGTCTAGGAATAGCTAGACTCCTTTATTTCCTAAGAAGGTTACAGACAAGCATTGTTCCTTGCCAGCTTGATGAAGAGAGAGGAAGGATGAGCAGGACCCTGGCTGACCTTCCAAAACAGACAACGTCATTTAACATTAGTCTCAGACACAGTTCCAGCACCTACCTCAGCACTTTTTTATATCAACTAAGGGCAAAAATCTACTCTGCTTTGCTCAGACCTTAATTAATAGAAGTCCCCAGGCCTTGGGAGGAGCTTCTTACCAGCTGGCCATTATCAGCCTTAATTATTTACTAGATATACCTGGCACCTGTGACATTTATAAAGCAAGAGCCAGTGACTGTGGATATATTTCCTAGGCTTTTTCTTATGTAAGTTGTTCTCAACAGCATAACTCATCAGTTTATCACTCCTTAGGTTTGCTGGATTAAAAATATGGATTAAAAGTTGCTTCGGTTAATTATTAATTGAACTAGGCTCATGAGTCATTTAAGTCCAGGAACAGAAATGTGTCTCTTTAGAATCAAGTGTCTGTATATGTTCCTACAGCTGGAGGTGCAGATTTCTGAGTGCCATTTGGTAGTTCCCAGGCTCTCGGAACTGCTGTGGTACCTGCCTGCTCTGAGGTTGCTCTGATAGGCTGTTCCTGCTTAATAACATCATAGATACAAGCAGCCTTGTCCAAAAAGACCAAGCAGGGCTGAGTGACAAGCAGGGATGGGTTCCACATGTTGGGAGCTGTCACTTTCACTGCAGAAAAAGGTGTCTGACCAGGATGGTGTCTCTGGAGGCACTGAGCCTGCAAATTGGGCAGCAGTGGCAGTACTGTCACCTTCTGTCACCACTGCACACCTGCACTGCTGCCCCACAAGCAGGTGTAGCCCTTCACCCTCTCCTTCACCCTCTCCGAGTGCTGCCAGGAGCACCAGCAGACAGACAGGTGGACCTGCAGGCTGTGTGAAATGCCCAGTACTGTGCATATGGGGTGCTTCTGTGCTACACATCTGGTTTGCAAAGATGATACTTTCCTTGTAGAAAGCCTTTCCCCTGTCACACAAGGTGGTTTTTATTTCTTCTGAGCATTTCTTGGCATCTGCAAATGGAGTTTCTATGTATGATGCCAAAATGAGCTTCATCTCTGTAATCCCAGATCAAGAAAGGGCATCCAGAAGATTAATTTAGGAATTTTCTCTATAGGGCTGCTCCTGGAGAGCTCCAAAACAGACCCAGAGACCCTAGTTTGCTCTGATTGTTTAGGTCTCACATTTTTATTTTGGCCCAGGCTGTTAGGAACAAGTGTTTAAAACATCTTGAATGAGGCCTGTACTGACCCTTTCCATCCCCTGTCAGTCTACCCCTGTAGAAGGGGGACTCAGCATCATCCTCCCACAGAGGGCAGAGATTTCAGACTGGAAATTATTGTTAGAGGCTGTGTGAAGGGTTAGAGGCTAAATGGGAATTTGTTTTTTATAAAACAGTTTCTCCTGCACTACTTGTCAAATGCTGACCTCAGGGTCCTATGTTTCCCATATTAGATTGATGATCTCATATATTCTGCTAAATGTGGTATCTATTTTGCTAGATATGGCATATTAATATTTCTTTTGAGTTGCATTTACCTTACATTCCTGCTAGAGAAACAACAGCTGAGAATTTTGTATTGCACTGGAATTTGTTGTGTGTTTTTTGGTAAAAGTTTGTGAACATCATTTGAAGGTATTGGGGTTTTCCCAAAACAAATATGGATGCCTGAATATACTGCAAGATATTTCACTGAGGTCACACATTAATATTCTGAAAAGGTAACAGGTTGGTCAGTGCCTTTAATACAAATGCCATATGAGAAATATAAAACTTAGAAATGGCATATATATGCATATTAAGCCAGAGCCTCAGCAAACTGGTGAGAAAATGTAATTACAGCAGAATGTAATTCAGAGAAGTGGTCTGTACAGCCGCAGACTCATCCATGGGCACATATCAGATCAGCCAGCCCTAATCCACTCCAACATCAGTGCTGAAATGGCCAAGTCCCTTCTGGACTTAGAACAAAGAAATTAATTGCAGAAAGAGAACTACATCCATTTTGCAAGGATAAGTACTAGGTTATGGGTATTCATACCTTTTTGTAAAAAACTTTCTTGAGATAGTTATTCTCGTGAACAGCCAAAGCAGACATCCTTCAGACAATGGAAACTGAAACTCCAGAAACAGTTCAGGATCAATCCCCTGTTCATATACAGTCTTTATTTACTTTAAATCTGGGTTTGGAGGAAATTGGTTTTGATTTTGGTTTGGGTTTTGTTGGGTTTTTTGGGTTTTTTTTTCTTTTTTTCTTTTTTTTTTTTTTTTAAACTTGAATTTTACAGCACTACAAGGAAAAAAACCTCACTATTGATCCTTTAAGGTTAAGAACTTGGTGCACTTAAATTATTCTATCCCAGAAAGTTTGAAATTTATAGTCCCTCTTGAACCTTTCTGCCTCACCAGCTTCCTTGGGAGGACCCTACTACAGGCTGTACGCCAACTGCAGTAAAATTTAAAGAGGTGAGAGAGAAACTTCCCAGAAAATATAAACATTTCATGGAAATGAAATAAGTCTTCCCTTATAGGAACTCACCTCAGCAAGCTTTAGATAAATGAAATGGTATTCAGAATTTTAAGTGGATGTAAAGTGTGGTGGTTTAGATGCATTTGTTTATGAGCAATGCAGAAGTGCATATTGTCCTGGGAGGGTCTGGGGGCCATCAGAACCCCTGTCCCGGGGTCAGTGGCCACCGGGATGGGGGTTGGTTTGTACTTCCCTCCAGGCCAATGGCAGCTCTGCTCCCCAGGGACAGCCCCTGCCCCCACACACCCTGTGCAGGAGGGAAACGTGCCCGAGCTCAGAGATGGGAAACTTGGAAAAACAGCAGCAAGCAAGGCACGGGAACACACTCTGCTCTCGTGTTCGAGATCTCTGCTGACACAACACAGAAGAGTCACATGGCTGTGGGGAGAAATAAAGTGTGAGCACTGGGAGGGCTGTAAATTCCTCAGCTGCACTTGCTGGGCACTGGCTCCAGAGGCTTACTCCTCCTGCAGCTTTCTGTGACCCATGTTTCCTCAGAAATCTCAACACATCTGTGGAGGGTCTCAGAAGCTGCTGGGAAAACGACATGATGTAGGCAAGAATGGATTTTTCAGAGGGAAACTTTTTTGGCTGGGAAGATGTTGGAAAATTCAGACCCAGTGGTGGCTTGGAAACACCAAGGCATTGATGCCCACACAGTGCTGCTCTCTGTGGAAGTCCTTGTCACGACCTCAGGAGATCTGTCAGGCAGATCTAATGTGGCTTTTCTGGCCGTCCCTCTCGCACGGCCGTGCACTGAACCAGCTTCAGCACAGGCCGTGGGCGAGCCCAGCAGAGGCGCGAGCTGACGGGCGTTTGCTCACGCTGATCCTCTGTTAATGGCGCAAAATAAAAACAGGGAAAACGTCACAAAGCCTGGCATTTCCACATGCTGTCACCGATTGGAACGGTTCTGAGGTCATGTTTTCCTTTCCTGGTTGTTTATCCAGAAATGTGTAAACTCAGTTCATTTAGAAACATTAACCCATGCAGTATTTGTCCTTAAGAAATACTTCTGTATTTGGCTCAAACTTTTCTAAAGACTTCTTATTTTTTCTGTTTACATACCTCAGACAAACCCTTGCTAAGCAATTGAAAGCTGGCTTCATGTTAACTTGTCATTACCAAGGGTTTTCAGAAAATTCTTTTAAAATTAGTTTTAAGAGACAATAAGAAGCCAGCTTGAAGAAAGTTGTCAAAACATATAAATGGTAAGGGGACAGTGTCAGCCTTCTGCATGATAATTTGGGAAATTACCCCAGGGAGACTCATCACAAGCCATAAATCTGCATTTTAGTTTTTTAGCCAAAAGCCCTATCTCTCTAGTCAGCTAATGGCATTTTGACAGGGCATGCAGCTGAATTTCTTTAGAAGTGGAGTTGGGGAGACTGCAGGAAAATTTAGTAGTTTAGTGGCAAAATTTTTCACACCAATGTCTTTGAAATGGTAGCACTCGTGGTGTTTGTCTGCTCTTTCTGAAAAGTTTTATTGTCCAAAATTTTTTTTAGATATTTTATGAGTGAAGATGAAGCTCAAGCAAGGAAATCATTGCTTTAGCCAAAAGAGGGCAGGGTATGGACAGAGGGGTTTGCAATGCCCCCACGTCCTCTCTGTTCTTCTTACTTTAAAGTGTAAGCCCTCCTAGAAGCCACAGTGCTGCCCCAGCCCTGCTGGGGCTCTCGCCCTGCCCTGTGTGAGCCTCGAGAGCAGCAGGCTCCTGCTCCTGTGTCAGGGGCTGCAGTGGCCTGGAGGCATGCTTGGAGGAGGCAGAAGGATGGCAGCAATTGCAGTTTCACTCTTCTCTGTGACATATTGCATCCAGAAGAGAAAATATTGCCTTGTAGGAAGCATAAATCAGGGCTGCTTTCAGCTTTTAAAATGACGTAAAGTTTGTATGAATATACTTATAGCCTCTGATGCAAATAAAACAAGATGTGACAGATAAAGAGGGCTGCCACTACTAAGCTAATGTTATAAAACTTCAGTAAGTGACTAGCAGTTGGCAGGATGTTCAAAGAAGGTTTTACTCTCCCTGACACTGATATGGTGTCTGAGATATCTCTTTTTAAAGCTTTTTTTTTTAATTTTATATGCTTTTAAAAACAGTCATTAGTTAAGATCGCCTTGAGCTCCATCCTTTAAGCCAAATTTATTGATTCCAAAGTACCAAATAATTTTCTTCGGTCATGGAAAACAAAGGTATGCTCTTTGTGGTGTTTGTTTCTTGGCAGTGATGTTGCATTTTCATACGGCAAACATATATTCTACTTTCCAAATTCAGACTAACTGGGGTTATTACATAATGTCTCTCTGAAGCCAGTCTTACCTTATCTCTCTGGAAGACTGTATCACTCCACAAATGGCACAGACTGACACATATACACAAACATATGTGTTCATACCCAGCAGCAATGAAGAGTTCAGTTCCTCCACAACCCAAACAGCTCCCTACAGGGACTCTAAGACAAGACCAGCTGTCCTGATTTGCATTTGCTTTTGTATTTTTTAATAGATTGCTTTCCATATGTGTATAGCAAAGAAGTGTTTAACTTGGGCAATGTTCTCTATGAGGTGTGCAGGTTTCACAAGTAGATATAATAATGCATACATGTACACACACACACACACATATATATACATATATATATATATGCCAGGTAAAGGTTGGACCAGGTACAGAATATCTGGATGGACTGTCCTGTCAGGAATTTGCAAGATTTAGGAATTCTCTATAAGAAGTTACACAACTCTTCCCCATTTGACTGCTCAGATACTCACCAAGTAATCAATCACCATGACTCCTCACAAAGATAACATTCTGAGCAAGAGTAAATTACAGAGATTAAATCTCTAAGGGAGTATTTAAACAAACCATAATTACAAAAGTTTACTCTCTGTAACACTTTCAACTCCTTATCACCAAGTCTTCTACAATTTGTTACCTTAATTACAAGTAGCCAAATTTCTCTGATCTGACCTCTAAAATGATCAGAAATAAGAATGCCTAATATAGATTCTATGTTTTTCAAGGCCAGACACTGTAAGGGTCATAATAATGACTGCCATGGTGGGATGCATCACTGTCAAGAGGTTTGCACCAATGTCTTGCATTGCTTATACTTCAATACATATTAATTTTGTTGGCACACTTTTTCCCCCTGCAAATAGAGCCCAGTGCTGACTATACTGGTCTTCAGTATTATCTCTGTGCCCCTCTGTGACAGCCTCTTTTTGGTGGCAGGTGACATTTACATCTCAGGTGATTTACATCTCATGTGATTCCATCTTGGAAAGGTTACTTGTAAGCACAGCTACTCCAGCCCAAGCAATGCACTCCGCCAACTCAGAGCAACACAGAACAAAGAACCAGGTTTTGCTCCCTGTGTAGGGAATTTTTACTTTTCGTTCTGGGATAAAGCATTCTATGGTGAGCTAATTCCACAAGGAAGCCTTCCTTCTGTCACTAGCACGCAGCAATTCCTGCAGATCTAAAGCAGATCTTTCCATACAGTGTCTGGCACATATTTCAGTGTCAGTTCTACTCTAGAAAATCTCTCTGACCCGTCAGAATGAGCTCTCAGAGCTACACAGGACAGGGAGGACCCAGCAGCCCACAAAGATGCTGGGATGAGTCACCCCAGAAGGGAATGAGAGTCTAGTAGCACTCAGGGTAAATGTCAGCTTTTGTGCTGCCAGAGTGGGAAGAGGAAAGCTATAAATCTCTGACCAGAGAAAACCAGAAACTCAGACCTGAAGATTCAGCAAGCACCCACAGGTTTGAGGTTTCTGGTCCATTGCCTTCACCATTGTTAAAACCAAAGCCAAGCCCAGAGGACAGGTGTCTTGCCTCAGGCTGCAGAGCAGAGTGGATGCAAAAAAGGACAGGGACACGAACAGTTTGCACAGGCTAACAGGCTGCTTTAAATCTCAGGGGTAACAGGAACTGCATTGTTGCTGTTTGCCTTCCTTTGGTCATTGCAGCAAAGGCAAGGGGACTACCACCATATGAAAAATGGAGTACATGACGTAAGAGCTGGTCATATTAGGCCCTATCATTCTACTTTATCTCTCACTATTGCAGGCCATTTAGCCTTCACCTTCAGCAGTTGTGAGAGTCTTCGAATCACAGCTGCATTCTCTCTGAGCAATATGACTTTCACCAAGGCATTTTCTGTTTTGAGCGTAATAGAGGTTTGCAAAATGCCCTGTTTTCAACTGCACTGAATGAGACTATTGAGTAACCTAATGCTGGCCAGGGCCAAAGAGCAAGTAACCTTCCACAGCCAGCTCAACATCACTCCCCATGCCTCAGCACCAACTCCACTCTGAGATGTTTTCACAGATCTCCTGAAGGATTTAGAGTCAGAGTGACAATGGCAGCAGATCCCAGCCTTGGGCAAAGTAAAATGAGATCCAACAGCTGTAGCACAACAGCTGGCAGCAATTTGCCCCATAGATACTGCCATGGCAGAAAGTCTGGGCCAGTGCTGGGAAGGCCATGCAGCAGCTGTGGTTCACACTATTTAGTGAACAGTTAATACAATCAATTACTTTCCAAGAATGTCTAATGAATCACTGGGCCATTAACATGAACAGTCATAATGTATATTCCCAACATAAGTATTGCTTGAATAATCCCCAAGGGAATAATTAGAAGTGCATCACTTGGAAGAATGCATTGTATGTAATGCATTAGTGGATCCTAATAAATACAATGACTCCTCAGCATACTGTCAGGGATTTAGAAAGAAGTCAGTGGATGGAAGACAAAGAGAGAGAGACGAAGAGAGTCAAGAGAGAGATCATGATGTGAATAATACCTTGTTATGAGTTTAGAGAATTTGTGTATCTCTTTTTTGGCATCAAGATTAAAGATATGAAGCAGAGAAAGAAGGAAGGAACTTAAATGGTCATATTGATTCCTGACATGTGATTTAGTCCTCCCTGTGGCTAACCTACCAATCTAACTTGCTCCTTATTTAATGTAGACCCTGGTGTCTGCATAACCCAAACTTCAGTTACAATGTTTAAGTTCATTTCTAGCTGTAGTTAATTCCATCCTTTAAGTAACATAAGCAGAGCTCACTGACTAATTCACTTAAGGGATACTCCAGGGAGAAATTATGCATGAGAAATTCAAATGCACAATTTGCATGAGAGGCAAATTACTCTGCCTCTGTCCAGGGCAGGCACTGAACACTACTTCAAAAGCCTCCAATCCACCTTTGTGCCATGCCACAAGGCACAGAACATTCATCCTCTATGCAATGTTTTAAAAATCATCTAGCCCCTGCACGTTTAATTACTACAGAAATTATTATTAGGTGTTTTGGGAGTACATGGCATGCAAGGAAAACATGACCAGCTTCTGCAGGTATGGATAGACATTCTCTTTCCCAAAGGACACTAACCATGAACAACACAGACATGACCTATAGACAGAGCAGGATTATGTCTTTGTATGCTTCATGTTCCCACTCTTATAAGTTACTATTGGTATTCATATTTGTTTAGGGCCCAAGCTGAGCACTGCAACAGCCTGTGTCCCTACACAATAGGAGCTGGTAGGCACAGTAGGGTAGAGCTATGACCCTAGGAGTCAGTCATTGCAAAATTAAGCTAAGCTAGCTTCTCAAAAAACGCTTTGGATAGAAAAGCTCCCTTTACACACCTAAGACTATGAGAGGACATAAATAATTAGTTGTCCTGTATCTCTTACTGCAGAAAAGATTTCAGGTAATGCAAGCGTAAAAACATAGATATAGAGCCACCATCCACATTTTTTTCCTCATAAGGATGAAGAGTATATTAAGTGACCTTCCTCTCCAATAGGATAAGAAATCTAATGCCAGCTTAGGAAACTTAAAGTTATTAGCAGTTACATATTACTGGCAACGTATTTTACACCAGACAGCTATGAAAAAAAAAAGTCATAAAAATGCAATTAAATGTCTGAACTGTTGCTATTTTGGAAATTAAAACAACACACAGTGTCCTTGCTGCAGCTTATATTACTTACTTATGACTTCTTATTTTCACCAGTTTAACCATGCTTCTTTTCCATAAATGTCTGCTGTAAATAGGTCCTTTGGGAACCTTGAAAATAACAAGATCTGTAATAAAAAAATTAATAACACTGAGAGAAAACTCAGGTTGGAAAGGCGTTTTTAGAGCACATTAAAGGGTCTATTTAAAAAAAAAAAATACTTGCAGAGAAACACCCCAGGTGCTCTGTAGCAGGTAGATCCGAACTGTCACTGTTGAGAGGTAAAAGAAGGGACACCAAGTTTTCAAGAGATTGGACTTTATGGCTGCTGGGAATACTGCTAGACTCTCCAAAGTGGCATTAAAGAATTTTGTTCTCATGATAAAATCACACAAAATACCATTGTATGTGAACAGTAACAGCCATGTTTACATTATTTCTATATATCAATTCTTCTTGTACATGAAAAGTTCTAAGGCAGCACTCCCCAGTTCAATTCACAAAGAAGAAGGTAGAATTCATTTACAATTATGAATATTCCAATTGGAAAGTATAAGCTAAGGGAGAAAAGAGAATTATATCAACACATCACAGAACATTGTCAACAAGTAGCATGCTGAATTCTGAACTTCTATGGTTTCATAAGATAACGATTTGGTTTTTTTTGTTGCACAAAATTTGTCACATCTTTGTCTAATTGGGACATTGGTGTTGTATGCAGTAAGGCTAGAAAGAGTTCTAGAGATTATACTGTTTCAAATGAAAATGGTACACTGTCTAGTAAGACAGATGAAGACAGTGTTCAGCATATATTTCTATCCCAAATATGAGGAAAAAAAGATAAAGAATGGTTATTTTGATGGAAGGTGATGAAACAAACATTGTCAGAGTGACTCTGATGCTTACGAAAGAGCAATAATTAGTCAGTTAGCAAAAACCAATGATTTGCATCCAAGCATTCAAAAATAAATCAGTGACTGACTTGAACTTGGATGCTAATTCTATCTAGAGGGCTTTGAACATTTGGCAGTTCAGAAGAAAATTAATTTTTACTTAGAAGGTATATATGAAGGGTTTAAAGCCAGTAAAACCAATCTTCAGTTTCACCTAAGGCCAGCCACATCCTGGGCTGCATCAAAAGAGAAGTGGGCAGCATGATGATGCCCTACTCTGCCCTCATAAGGCCCCACCTGGAGCTCTGCATCCAGCTCTGGCTCCTCAGCATGACACAGAGCTGCTGGAGCAGGTCCAGAGGAGACCACAAAGATGATTAAGGGCCAAAACTCCTCTGCTATGGAGACAGGCTAAGAGAGTTGGGGGTGTTCAGCCTGGAGAAGAGAAACCCCGTACAGTGTCTAAAGAGGGCCTCAAGACAATGATCTTAATTTATTCTTGATGAGTCATCCAGTGTTGGACTTCATGGCTGTGTCTGCCACAGATTCTGACGCTGCCTTTCTCAGGATTGAGAAAGTGAATAGATACAGGGGAGCAGTCAGCAGGTCTCTCAGTAAGCCAAAAGGAACCAGGGAGGGAACAAGATTCACTTAGAGAAGTGCTGGAAGCAAAATCCACTTCAGGAATAAATCAGTGGCCATTATAAAATGAGTAATAGTCTAATTACTTTCCAATCTCTTGACTGTTGTGGGAAACATGAGGAAGCTGTGGATTATTAGATGTTCTTCTTGTGCTTGAAGATTGTGAGGATTTCTTCCCACATCCTCCACGAGCCGCTGAAGCTGAACATGCTGAAAGCAGGAAGGGAAACCCAGGCTTTAGATGGGGCTGTGAAGGTACAGCATCATAAAAACTCTCATGTCCCATATGAGGGTGTGCAAGCCCTCTTTGTCCAGCCATTTGAGGGAAAGGGATCCTTGGAAAAACATGAAAAACCCACTGCAGGAAAGACTGCTGTAACCTGTCAGTGGCTGGGAGTTGAGAGAAGCACTTCAGGACATGTCTTCTCCTCTTTTCCAAAATGCCAAGTGGCCATCCTGTCTTTTTTTTTTTTTTTTTTTAGTTTTTTTTTTTTTTAGTTGTTTTTTTTTTTTTTTTTTTTTAATTTTTTTTTATTTTATTTTTTTGAGGCCAGAAGCCAGAAACAAATTGAGGAAATAATCACATTCATCCTGGGCCCTTTGGCTGCAATCTGTAGTCAGGGTTTTGAATCTTAAACAGATTCTATGCATTATTACTCCATTTCATATATTTATTATATGACTATGAATTATTATTATATGAATATTTTTTCAGTCCTAGCCCTTCTTTATAATACAATATAACGTCTCAAATGATTAAAAATAATTGCAAGAACTGATCACACCCAGACAAGGTCACCATCTTAGTTTATTCATACAATATCCAGGCTTTGTAATGTAAAACAATAATAGAAGAGCACTTTTGTAAAAGCATATGCAAACCACTTGATGTGATGGAAACAGCTCTGAAGACAAGTTGTAAAAGCCCAGATATGTGAGAACTCTTACTCTGCAGAATTTTAAACTGCAGATTTGGTAAGAGATGTATTTTAACAACTAAAACATCCTCTGCAAAGATGAACAAAGATTAATGGACAACATACTACATCACCACTAGATTGTTTTTAATAATCTGCCAGTTTTATTATTTATTATCCCAGCACCCAAAATGTGTCACGCAGCAAACAAATGTGAAAGAAATTACTAACATACAGGTTACCTGAGGGAGAAGATTTAAGATTTGCCATACTAATCCTGTAACACAATAAACTCTGTATGACTAGAATTTTATGACAGCAGGCAATCAGAGGTCCTTATTAAATAACAATTGTACATGAGACAGTAAAAATCTCAGTTTTTAGTTTTATAACCAAACATTGCTGGCAATATTAATATAGTACTATAGCAGTGACATCCAAGACCTATGTCTCTGACAGCTGCTCTGGGCTCAGACCAAAACTCTGGCTCTCACACAGTTAAAAGATTAAATTATTATGCTTTGTTGAAACTTTCTCCTGCTTGCCCTATGTCAAGAATGCTGTATGTGGCTGAGAGCTGCCTTGCTACACGTAGAAGGAAAATGGTTAATAGTAAACTGACATCTGGTACTCCAAAAGAGCCAAGAATGTTACTACAGAGGTCACAAGGTGAGTGGCACAGTCCCCGAATAAAATTAACTTGGAGATTTCATGTAGAGTATCACATTTCTGAGCATATTCTTGACATCTTGTCGTATACACATCACCACTGTTGCAAATGGGACTAAAAGCAGTTCCCTTTGAATGTGGTGCTTAAACAGCTGATATTCTTCCAACAAATTTCCTGGTTTTGAAGAGAATTGAAAGCTATACATTTTTAAAGCAATATCTCAATATGAATGAATAACAAGTCCCTGCAAAGTGTAGACATTGACTAACCAATGGAGACAAAGACTTCTACGCAATTTCTGCCATCTTTTTATTTAGTTCTTCTTCTTTTCATATACACATGTACCTGGCAAGACTGCAGTGAGAGAAGCATTATCTACAGAAACTGTTTTTGAAATTATGAGGATGTAAAATGTTCTTTGAGCTTAGTGGATTAATGTGACAGCCTCAGCTGGAACGTGTGGCTGGCAGTGGTGGCCACTACCTGCTCTGCCCCTCCACATGCTCCCTGGCTGTCCAGCCTGGCTCCCACTGGTACCCAGGTACTGACAACAAACTAGGCACAAGCACGAGGTAAAACATGTTAGTATTTTCTCATGGGGAAAATGTAAAGCAAACTATTTTGGTTTGTATTTGCAACGCACTGAGTTCAGAGAGGGAGAGGTGCTGGTTCTGCTTGTACACAGTAATTACATGAACTATGATAAAGTGTCTGAGCATTTTGTCTTATTTAATCTGAGTATATAAATACTGGTCTGTTTATAACCTAATTTCTGGACACAGCCTCAAATACCATCTAATTTCACCTTTCCTTCTGTGCTGCACTGCTGTGCAGTCACAGCTGTAATACATGAGGAAATGCCAGTGGAAAACCCTTTTCTACTCTGCCAATGAGATGGCTGAAAAAAATGTTCATAGAGTGGTAAGAAGGGTGAGAACATACTTCTCTGGACAGAATAGTGGAAGCAAACCCAAGACTTACAGAGTAATATATATCTTTTATTGTATCAGCTAATACAGGAGCATCAGACAAGCTTCTAGGTATACAGGCATTCCTCACATCTGAAATAGCAGCATATGAGAGAGAACTGAATAGAGAAATTCAAATTGGAGAGGCAAGGTGAGGCTGAATCTTCTCCATACGATTTTGGCAGGTGTACATTCCATTATCTCATTCAGCTTCCCTTTGCAGGGCCAGTTTCTTCCTCAACACACAACTAATGCTTGTTTCATTGGGAGCAGCTGTTTTTAATCTCTCTAAAGGTGAAAGGAACCATGAATGTCATTTCTTTTGGTAAGCACCTGCTAGAGCATCCTGTGCATTCCACAGGATGACCAGATAGAAGAGCCTTTCCTGTCCTCAGCTGCATTTGCTCTTACATTATGAGCAAGGATAAATGTGAGTGTGATTTTCTGTGGACTTTTTTGATTTCTCATTATCACATTCTCTCTTTTTCATCTCTTCTCTCAACAAAACCAAGTTATTTACAGTAAAATTGAACACTTTTTGTTGCCTGCCTATGGACTCACTGATATTTGCATTGTATCATTTTAAGAATGAGAGAGTAGCCCTAGAGCTTAGATCTCAGTAATGTAATTCTAACAGTTTGTAGTTTGTCCAATTTTTATGTACTACTTTTCTTTGACTAAAGGCTGCACTTTGTCTGCAGAACTTGCTCTGCCAAACCATCTGTTCTCCTTGCTAAAATATGTTCTCACTCCTCTCTAAGACTGAGGGCACCCAAACATCCTACATCCACAGTGTCTGCACTTCCATGTATTTTACTTTGCACTGACTCCACATGTGAATGCCAGCAGCTCCTAGTGAGCATTCCAAGAGTGCAATCCCAGTTTGAATACCACTAGTTTTTGCTGTGCTTCTGCATCTCTTTCCTTCACTGTAGGCCTTCTGTCACCAGCAGCACCAATGCCAAAGGCACCTTATCACCAAAGTAATCTTTTCTCAAAACATGTCAGTAGAGTACTTCAAAGCTGCACTTACTGTAGAAGTCATACTTGATCCCAGATATACTTCAAAGCTACATTTATTTTAAAATTCATATTTGATCCTAGATAATGTCTCTTAGAATATTCACGTGTATTTGTTCCAAATTGTCTTTTTAGATCAGTTGCTCTGTCATGTTTTCTCTGGCAATCTGACAACATCAACTGATCAGCAGTGACACAGCAAATCCAACAAGTCATTAATGGTTTTATGAATTGTAGCTAAGAGCCATCAATTCATCTGAGATGTGAATAGCCTTTAACAGCCTCATGAAGTCACCTCTAGCATCTGCTCTGCCCAGTGCTGAGGGAAACATCACAGTTTCAAGCCACTGTCACAGCACAGGGCTCATGATGACTGCAATGTGACAGCTAGCATGTACATATGACAACAACTACCCTGAGCGTTGAATGAATGCTGGAGGACACAACAGGGCCATTTCAGTAGAATGCTAGGGATCAGCAATACATTGTAACTTGACCACTCTTCAGGCTTATGATAAGGCAGGCTAGCTATAATTGTATTCTGCTAAACATGCCTTTCTTCCCTGTGACACCAGTAATGAGCCTCCAAAGGTAAACTTCACAGGGCAGTCTCCTCACAACGGCAACAGTGACCAGACTCCATGTTCTGTGAGAAAGCAAGGAGAATTACAGATCTGATTCTTTCATTGCCCCCATCTACCATCCTAAGCAAGATTTAATAAAGACACTTTTTTTCGAGCTTACTGGATGTTTCATTCCTGTAAAAACATTTCCAATTCAGTAATAGTCTGTACAGAAGAAAAATTCTGCTGTATGGCTAAACAGACAGTAAAACATTTTTCTAGCTACAATGTGGCAGAAGTCCTATTGTACTACTAGATAGGCCTATAGAGTCCTGTCTCTAGTTTTACCCTAGGTGAGTGACTTGTTAAAGGGACTACATGACTGTCTTTTCTACCACAGTCCTGTCCATTGCCTGTGCACTCTGCACTGAGATCTGAGGGTACAGGTCCTCCCAGTGCTTTGGGATTGTACTGGGCGCTGGTTCTTCATCACCACTTCTTTTGGAATATACCTACTGTCAGTGTTGAAAATATGTAAGTCTGCCTTCAAACAATAACTGGAAATATTACTGGGATTAGCTTGCATGTCAGTGTCACTATCCAGTCACTTAACAATCACTCAAAGAAATGATATAAAATATCACTTTTTTACATAGATGAATAATAGAGTGTTTGTCAGTCACTTCTATGCTGACTGAGCCCTTTTGACTTGCTGAAACTAGAGTCCTTTTTTTTTCCTAAACCTCACGAGAAAATGTTGACAAAACAGGCAATTTTCTGTAATTTCTCTGCAAGCTTCTGTCAGCACAAGAGGCAGCCAGAGCCCGCTCATTTCAGATAACACCACAGGGTAACCTTTGACATCCACCCCCTCACTGCCATCGGAGGCTCCTCTAAGTGCAACAGTTGTGTCTTTCAGGTTGCAGGATGCAGACCCACAATTTGGGCTCTTGTTCGTTGAAGGCAGCCTTTGTTTCCCAGCTGACTAAGAAGCTCTTATAAAAGGGATAAGAAATGTAGTTAATAGCTTGAGAGTGGCCTAATCATCGGCTGCTATTACCCCTCCAATATTAGGGAGGATGACAGACCTATCAATAACAGAGCCCCAGGTGAGGTACAGCAGCTGATAAGGTGAACTTTGGCTTGATCTTTGCTCTGCAGAGCACAGCACTTATTTGAAAGACAAGCCAGCACCTATTTTTTTTTCTTCATATTGTGCTAAAAATCATTCAGCTGAGCAGCTTCTGTTGTGTTTTTCTATCTTAAACCACAGTGATTTGACCAATTAAATTTATAAGAAGAGATGAAAACTGAAGAACTCCCCTATCAGATCATGGAAGCTAGAGATATGTACCTGTGTGATGTACCCACTCATGTGAAAGTAAAAGGAGGTGAAATGAGAAAGCAGGTCTCCATATGCTACTCCTCTTTACACACTTGTGATGCGTGCACAGATTTGCACATGCATACATCATACACATACCAAGCAGCTACCTTTTCCTTAAGTAAACAACATGCAAAAGCTAAATATGCAGCAAATACATTATAACATCATTTTATGGTCACAACAAGTTAAAACAGGCAGAAACTACAGACTAGAGTGACTGGATACACTCTTGCTTGGAAACAAGACTACGAAGTTACTTTTAGTACCACGTAGTCTCAGAAGTTACCAGAACTTACCTAAGAGAGGAAGGACTGGGAGGTATGGGAGAAGAAAGATGAAGATCCAGAGTTGATGAGAGGACAAGGAAGACAGAGCAGAGAGTGGATATGATGTTTCACTGACCTCTCCCCTGGTTGCATTCTCTGCCTCTACTCTGGAAAGGAAATGAGAACAGGCCCTCATCACCACAGGCTTAGTTCCATCTCTGTGAAAATGAGTGTGAGTCCTTCCACTGACTGCATTGTGCTAGGTCTGGGGCTGTAAGCAACTGGTGCTCAAGCAGCTAGTATTGGGACTAACTCACCTTCCATCATGACACTGAGAAAAGATGCAAACCACAGAGTCCTCAGCAGGCAGCTGCAGACTCCCATTATGTTGCACTGAATGGAGATTAGTATTTAGAAGAGATCACAGCTAAGCAGGCTTTCTTCATTGTCAAACTATGTTTAGTTTGGTGGGTTTTTTTTTAAATCTGTTTAATCCTTTTCTTTTAAAATAAGGGAACTTTTAATATAACCAAAGATGCTGCTTTTAAACACATCCAGGTTTTTGAGAATTTTTTTTTATCAAGTATTTAACTGGAGTTTTGTTACTAATGCTGGACTTATAGTAGCTAAAGCCAATATAATACTTTCCTAGTATTGCTCAGAAGTACTTAAGCTAATATTTCCAAAGCCAGAATTCTTTAAAAAGATATGGGCACAATCTCAAATGGCTCAGAGCCATGTACTTCAGAGTCTGACACTGAAGTATTTTTTTTTCTAGGCAACTTCTATGT